>NC_056736.1:219432609-219525109 GCF_019279795.1 Protopterus annectens | reverse complement strand
GTGTGCATCTGATATCCACAAACAACAGCTTGCCACAGGTGGTGGCGTACCTATCCACCTCCCCCTCACCAGTGTGGAGGAGCACCTCCTAAGTGTTGTGGCTCCAGGCCAACAACAACAACATCCACAAACATGTGTTATCATGGAGGCCGGAGCCACCCAGCATGTTGAAATGGAGTGTGCAGGTAACATGTCATATCTGTAGTTGACTGTTCTCTGTACTGGTAGTTTATGCGTGTGTGAGATATGTACTGTGTGTGTAGCTGTTAACCTGCCTATTCTTCTGCAAGAATGATATTCTGAGCATAATCTGTATATCTGTGAAAGTCACCTGTTGTACTACTGTACTTTATCATACCTACAGTATAAATGGCACAGTTGTGGCCAGTGACAATCACTGTCATATTTTTGCAGGTCCCTCTGGAGTGACAGCAAGGCAGCCAGTCCATGCTGGTGAGTGTGTAATAACAATACTATTGCTAATGACATGTGCATGTCATATGGAGGTGTAGTGTGTGCACATGTAACACCTACGCATAATGCATGCTGTGCATGTTTGCTGTGAGACTATGCATATCCCATTATTCACAGTAGCTGCCTCACTCACATGCAATACACAGAGCATGACACACATGTGTGGCAACACAGTACTGGACATTGTATAGTCATACCTGATACACATGTACACAACACACACGTTTGGCATAGACACTACACCTTAGCCTGCTACACATGTCCAATTATGACACCTGCTGTATGGCCACCCTTCAGTATCCCACTTATCCTCTACGCAGCACACATAGTATACCTGAGGGGTAGAAGCCTACCATGTCTTTGTGCAACAGTCTTGAACAAATAATACATTCATGTAAGGCAATGCTCACTGTTGGCCACCTTACACACCCATGTAACAAGTGGCTGTGTAATTGTGGATGTAGTCATGTTACTGCACTTCAGGTACAGCATGCTAGCTGCCTGTCTGGCACAAATTATTATTGTTGACTGACCACAAGAAGCATGTTGATCATGGCTCACGTTACTACACCACATCCAGTTCCACTGACCACAAAAGTAAACATAGCAGTTATTGCGTAGCACCGTCATGTGTTGTGTGTGTGTGTGCAAATATATGCACCCACAGCTTGTAACACTTGCACAACATTGTTATGTCCTTGTACACATTGTGTCCCAAGTTGGAGACAATCACTGAACAACTACACACAACCATCAAGTACACGTATACTGTTATTAACAAGGGCTGTCTACACTTGCACTGCATGTTCCTGTGCAATACATAATCTGCATGCTGACACATGTGCAGTGATGTTTTTCCTTGTGATACTGTCACCCACCCTCAAACAGTATTGTGTATGTGTTGGATTGCAGGTGTGTCTGTGTTTGTATCTGCTGTACTGAGGAGTGTGCCTGTGTGCCTGTGTGCCTGTGTGCTTGTGCGCCTGTGTGCCTGTGTGCTTGAGTGCATGTGCGCCTGTGTGCATGTGTGCATGTGTGCCTGTGTGCCTGTGTGCATGTGCACATGTGCGCCTGTGTGCATGTGTGCATGTGTGCTAACATTGTGTATAAATTTGTAAACTGTGTGTCCTATCTTCCTCTCACAGGTTCTGATGTTGCTCTGGTGGAATGCAGCAGGGAACCTGAAGCCACTACTGGGGATAGTGATAATGATGATACATGTGTAATGGCACAGGGAGGTGTGACAGGGTCTGTCGTTGGTCAGCCAGTTGACACTACACAGCAGTCAACCCTATCAATGTGCACAGTCATCCTGCCGCTACATCCATTGTCACCAATGTCCTTAGCTGAGGGACGGCATACAGTGGGCATTGACCAGGGTAGTGTGGTATCATTGGCACATGCATCCCCTCACAGCAGCCATGGCCAGATTCCTGACATGGTACCACACAGGCAGATGTCCTGGGGTTTTAGTGGGAGCATCTGTGGTCATACTGCCCCTGTCAGACGTGCCCACAGAGGTCTTTCAACCTCAGCTATGTTCCGTGCTGTAATGCAGGCACAGGCACGTATGGAACGGTACACCAGACAGGGTCTGAGGGAGCTTAGAGCACATCGCACCGCTATGAATGACACTATGCGACGCGGCGGCTGCCATCCGTAATATCAGCGAGGTCATTGATAGACGTTGGGGGGACACATTAGATCTCTTCCACAACTACATGTCCAGGAGCCAGGACAGTGCAGGACGGTTGAGGCATTGACGTGGACGTATGCCAGCAACATCAGCAGCTGGCAGTCATTGCAGACGACAACAAACCCGCAGCCACGCCCATAGGGCCAGTACCAGCCCCAGCAATGCTGGGTCTGTGCTGTCATTACACCGTCCTAGAAGACCACATGCACGTGGCTCTGGACAGTCCCAGCAGGGACATGTGTCCAGTCAACAACCCACTGCTTCTGATGACAGTACCCAGTCTGGCTTAGTACCTGATACTGTCCATAGCACCCCTGCCAGGCACAGGTACAGTGTCCATGGCCAGAGACAGTGATCTGTATGACCTGGAAGTTACAGTCTGTGGCTGTCCACAAACTCCCATATATGGCAGCCATGTGGTGGAACTGTGTGGAAGCATACACACACACATAATGCTAACACCTAGGGCTAACACATATACACACACATTGCATCAACATTGCCCCATGTTGTACTGTTGTCCCTCACTAACACACACACACATACATGCCGATTGGATGTGTCAATGGCAGACTCTGGCAAACCAAGTACACACCCTGTGCATATGATGAAACTGTGCCACCTCCTGCCATCTGTAACATTGATGCAGGAACAGGACAGCATGGTGCTGATGCACAGGGTAACTACATAGCACTGTAGTAATAATATCATGTTGTTAACAGTACAGTGTAATCATATCGTTGTGGGTATATTCGAGCATGCACGATGCATTAACTATGATTGTCATTGTAGTTTTGTATACACCAGTGTTAATTCCCAAAGTGTACTGTCTGCACATGTGCCACATGGCTGTTGTGTGTACCTGTGCCTGCATGTGTTGGGGTGTGGACAGTACATGTGTGATGTTTGCAGCACAGAGTTGCAGGTGTACATTTGTGAACATGGTTATCATGGAACATGACATGGTTTGACAGTATGCTGTGGGTGATACGGTTTCCATATGTCAATGGTCTGCATTCTGGTACTATACACAGCCTACATAGCCTGACATTCCGTGGTCATTATATGGTGTCTCCTCAACTGATACACAGATGTAGGAACCTTGTGTCAGTGATATCCCTGCAGTACTACACTATACCAGTAGCCATTCTTACTGAGCCCCACACATCCCTGGGAACAATACTCTTTGGCATATAGCAGTCTCATGTACATGTCAACACACCGGATATGTCCATCCACGACTGCAAATGCATACAGTGGCCTACAATGCATTCTACACATGACACACTTAACCACCACAAGGGTATCATAGAGACAGATACCTGTTGTCCAAGCCATGCTGTATTGCTGTAAAGCAACTGTAGCATTGTCATCGGCATGTAGTTAACATAGTATTCCAACAGTACCATGTATGTGGTAGCACCCATCATGTAGAACGGGTAATGGTCTGTACATGTGGCAAGTGTTATCTTGTCTATCCTGTGATATTCACATTTCCAAAGGTATTCTGCAGTCCCTCGGTGTATCACCTAAGCAAGACGGTGTCTGTATGCATATTGGCAACAGTTGCCATACACCTAAACTGGATGCCCATCACTCACAGACTTTGCTGTGTTTTAACATGTCTGACATATACTCCAGACATGAACCCTCACCCACATTAATCTATCAAAGCTTTCATGGGTGTGTGTCACATAGTTGGTCTAGGACACAGATCACTGCGGTAGCCTGCATTGTCACCAACATACATGTATGGCCTAAGGTCTGGTAAGCTGCGGCACATCTTGGCAAAGGTAACAACTGTAATCATATGAGGTAGGCTTCACACATAGGAACTATTAAAGGTCACAGGTACATCTCTGTATGTGGCACACACATACCTGATGTGTGCATTGAAATTACTGTTATAATAATATGTCATACAATAATAAAAGCAAAAAATACAACACATTGACAAACACACACACGTCATTTGTAGGATTCAAACCCTTACCTAACTATGTTATGATACTTGAGAGAGACGCATTAGCACAGCACGCTATTTGCATTATTGGATGATTTCCTTTCTCCTGCTGCATTTATAGGGTGCTGATATCATCAGTCTTTCCAAAGAGGAATGTACATCTTTTAGTGTGTTATCCCAGTCTTCAAAAAGTAAACATAGCAGTTATTGCGTAGCACCGTCATGTGTTGTGTGTGTGTGTGCAAATATATGCACCCACAGCTTGTAACACTTGCACAACATTGTTATGTCCTTGTACACATTGTGTCCCAGGTTGGAGACAATCACTGAACAACTACACACAACCATCAAGTACACTTATACTGTTATTAACAAGGGCTGTCTACACTTCCACTGCATGTTCCTGTGCAATACATAATCTGCATGCTGGCACATGAGCAGTGATGTTTTTCCTTGTGATACTGTCACCCACCCTCAAACAGTATTGTGTATGTGTTGGATTGCAGGTGTGTCTGTGTTTGTATCTGCTGTACTGAGGAGTGTGCCTGTGTGCCTGTGTGCTTGAGTGCATGTGTGCATGTGCGCCTGTGTGCATGTGTGCCTGTGTGCCTGTGTGCCTGTGTGCATGTGCACATGTGCGCCTGTGTGCATGTGTGCATGTGTGCTAACATTGCGTACACATTTGTAAACTGTGTTTCCTATCTTCCTCTCACAGGTTCTGATGTTGCTCTGGTGGAGTGCAGCAGGGAACCTGAAGCCACTACTGGGGATAGTGATAATGATGATACATGTGTAATGGCACAGGGAGGTGTGACAGGGTCTGTCGTTGGTCAGCCAGTCAACACTACACAGCAGTCAACCCCATCAATGCACACAGTCATCCTGCCGCTACATCCATTGTCACCAATGTCCTTAGCTGAGGGACAGCATACAGTGGGCATTGACCAGGGTAGTGTGGTATCATTGGCACATGCATCCCCTCACAGCAGCCATGGCCAGATTCCTGACATGGTACCACACAGGCAGATGTCCTGGGGTTTTAGTGGGAGCATCTGTGGTCGTACTGCCCCTGTTAGACATGCCCACAGAGGTCTTTCAACCTCAGCTATGTTCCGGGCTGTAATGCAGGCACAGGCATGTATGGAACGGTACACCAGACAGGGTCTGAGGGAGCTTAGAGCACATCGCACCGCTATGAAAGACACTATGCATGACGTTGCAGCTGCCATCCATAATATCAGCGAGGTCATTGATAGACATTGGGGGGAAACATTAGATCTCTTCCACAACTACATGTCCAGGAGCCAGGACAGTGCAGGATGGTTGAGGCATTGACGTGGACGTATGCCAGCAACATCAGCAGCTGGCAGTCATCGCAGACGACAACAAACCTGCAGTCACGCCCATAGTGCCAGTACCAGCCCCAGCAATGCTGGGTCTGTGCTGTCATTACACCATCCTAGAAGACCACGTGCATGTGGCTCTGGACAGTCCCAGCAGGGACATGTGTCCAGTCAACAACCCACTGCTTCTGATGACAGTACCCAGTCTGGCTTAGTACCTGATACTGTCCATAGCACCCCTGCCAGGCACAGGTACAGTGTCCATGGCCAGAGACAGTGATCTGTATGACCTGGAAGTTACAGTCTGTGGCTGTCCACAAACACCCGTATATGGCAGCCATGTGGTGGAACTGTGTGGAAGCATACACACACACATAATGCTAACACCTAGGGCTAACACATATACACACACATTGCATCAATATTGCCCCATGTTGTACTGTTGTCCCTCACTAACACACACACACATACATGTCGATTGGATGTGTCAATGGCAGACTCTGGCAAACCAAGTACACACCCTGTGCATATGATGAAACTGTGCCACCTCCTGCCATCTGTAACATTGATGCAGGAACAGGACAGCATGGTGCTGATGCACAGGGTGACTACATAGCACTGTAGTAATAATATCATGTTGTTAACAGTACAGTGTAATCATATCATTGTGGGTATATACGAGCATGCATGATGCATTAACTATGATTGTCATTGTAGTTTTGTATACACCAGTGTTAATTCCCAAAGTGTACTGTCTGCACATGTGCCACATGACTGTTGTGTGTATCTGTGCCTGCATGTGTTGGGGTGTGGACAGTACATGTGTGATGTTTGCAGCACAGAGTTGCAGGTGTACATTTGTTAACATGGTTATCATGGAACATGACATGGTTTGACAGTATGCTGTGGGTGATACGGTTTCCATATGTCAATGGTCTGCATTCTGGTACTATACACAGCCTACATAGCCTGACATTCCGTGGTCATTATATGGTGTCTCCCCAACTGATACACAGATGTAGGAACCTCGTGTCAGTGATATCCCTGCAGTACTACACTATACCAGTAGCCATTCTTACTGAGCCCCACACATCCCTGGGAACAATACTCTTTGGCATATAGCAGTCTTATGTACATGTCAGCACACCGGATATGTCCATCCACGACTGCAAATGCATACAGTGGCCTACAATGCATTCTACACATGACACACCTAACCACCACAAGGGTATCATACAGACAGATACCTGTTGTCCAAGATATGCTGTATTGCTGTAAAGCAACTGTAGCATTGTCTTCAGCATGTAGTTAACATAGTATTCCAACAGTACCATGTAGGTGGTAGCACCCATCATATAGAACGGGTAATGGTCTGTACATGTGGACAAGTGTTATCTTGTCTATCCTGTGATATTCACATTTCCAAAGGTATTCTGCAGTCCCTCGGTGTATCACCTAAGCAAGACGGTGTCTGTATGCATATCGGCAACAGTTGCCATACACCTACACTGGATGTCCATCACTCACAGACTTTGCTGTGTTTTAACATGTCTGACATATACTCCAGACATGAACCCTCACCCACATTAATCTATCAAAGCTTTCATGGGTGTGTGTCACATAGTTGGCCTAGGACACAGATCACTGCAGTAGCCTGCATTGTCACCAACATACATGTATGGCCTAAGGTCTGGTAAGCTGCACATGTTGGCAAAGGTAACAACTGTAATCATATGAGGCAGGCTTCACACATAGGAACTATTAAAGGTCACAGGTACATCTCTGTATGTGGCACACACATACCTGATGTGTGCATTGAAATTACTGTTATAATAATATGTCATACAATAATAAAAGCAAAAAATACAACACATTGACAAACACACACACGTCATTTGTAGGATTCAAACCCTTACCTAACTATGTTATGATATTTGAGAGAGACGCATTAGCACAGTGCGCTATTCGCATTATTGGATGATTTCCTTTCTCCTGCTGTATTTATAGGGTGCTGATATCATCAGTCTTTCCAAAGAGGAATGTACATCTTTTAGTGTGTTATCCCAGTCTTCAAAAAGGCCATTCCTTTTACAGAGAATTGCATACATACCCCCCACACACACAGAGTTTTCAGGATTAAAACCCCTACCTACTTATGTTATGATACTTGAGAAAGACACATTAGCGCAGCGCGCTATTCACATTACTGGATGATTTTCTTTCTCCTGCTATATTTATAGGGTGCTGACATCATCAGTCTTTCCAAAGAGGAATGTATATCTTGTAGTGTGTTATCCCAGTCTTCAAAAAGGCCATTCCTTTCACAGAGAAGCGCATACATACACACACCCCTGGCACCCCACACAGCGTTTGCAGGATTCAAACCCCAACCTAACTATGTTATGATATTTGAGAGAGACGCATTAGCACAGCGTGCTATTCGCATTATTGGAAGATTTTCATTCTCCTGCTGTATTTATAGGGTGCTGACATCATCAGTCTTTCCAAAGAGGAATGTACATCTTTTACTATCCCTCAGTATGGGGGATAACAATATCTGTGCATTAATAGACGTCTAGTTCAGGGTCACATATGCACACTGGCACTGCCAGGTTATGTTCTATACCATGCTTCATGACCACAGGACTTGTAACACACGACACAAGTAGGGGGTGTATCCATATACATCACAGATACACACCTCTGGGTTGGTACCACTGCACTAAGCATGACACGCCATACATATACAACTACCATTGTGCAAAACTGCCTTTTGGTTTGGTGTGTAGTTCAGACCACCCCCCCCTCCCCATCCCCAGAAACCACACCCAGCTTTCCTGGGAACAGTGTAGGATATGAAGGTCTTCACACACACCATTATAGTGGTTGACTTCAGGTACACAAATATTGACTGGGGATACTACTCAGGCCCTCAACAACATCACCCTACAGCCACTACAATTTGTGGATCCATGTGCTATGGCACAACCAGTCACCACACCCACAAAGGGGATTACATATTGGACCTGATCATCACCAACATGGGGACTCTATGTTCCACACCAGAGGTAGAACCCTCATTGTTAAGATCAGACCATAAACAACTTTCCCTGGACATCCATATCCCGTCCCCACCTCCAGCCAAGGAAATCACTGTAAAAAATTTCTCAAAAGCAGACTTTGCACTTGTGAAGACTGGGGTGGAATACTTCAAAGGCCCTGTGCTGGAGGATAATACAGCCCAATCTGCAGAATCCTTTACAAACGCATTGTATGAGCACCTGCAGGTATGCATTGATCATGCTATCCCAAATAAAACCATGACTCCTCCAAAACAGGAGACCTGTCTGGTTGACCCCGGCCAAGTATAAGCTGTACAACAGGAGGAAGCTACTACATAACAGAGCAATATCCCACAGAGGGAGGACATCTCTGAACAGTATTGGCAAGACACTTCAATCCCTCATATAATCATCACTTGCACGTTTTGACAGTGAAATTGACCAGACACTACAGATAATCACAAGGCCTGCTTTAGTTATGTCAGGAATATGTGTGGAAACAACACAGATATGCTCTGAATTGTTGCATAACAGCACAAAATATGCCAAACCTATGGACATAGCCTACACCCTGGCAGACAGAGTCTGCACAAACACCCCCCCTACTTACCCCGCAAGGGTACAGATGCCCATCCCAAATGAATGTAACCTCCCTGACATCACAGATGCACAGGTGAAAGGTGCTCTCTCCACAGCAAATAACACAGCATATGTATGGACCAGACGGTGTCCCAGACTGTGTCCTACACAAGCTCTGAGTAGAACTGAACACTCACATTAAGTCACTGTTCCAACTTAGCCTTACTACAGGATATGTACCCTGAGAATGGCATACAGATACAGTGCTCCCACTCCACAAAGGTGGTGCCACAACGGACCACAGGAACTATCACCCCATAAGCCTGACTAGTGTGGTAGAAAAGCTATGGAGCGTATTATCATGGAAGTCATAATCAAAAACATTGTGAGCCTCCAGACAGTGGATCATACACAATTTGGCTTTGTTTAGGGCAGATCTTGCCTCTTACACATAGTTCATATCTTTGAAATGGTTACTGAAGCCATGGATGAGGGCACGGTAGTTCACACAGTCTACCTGTACCTTGCAGAAGCCTGCAACACAATACCCCACTCAGGCATCATACATATGCTTACCAGCTTAAATATCAACACCTATATCACTAGATGTGTTGCTGTCTGCCTCAGGGATGGAACCCACATGGTCAGAATTGCAGGTGCCATGTCCAATTCCAGACCAGTTACAACTGGTATCACACTGGGCTCAGTTGTGGGACCTGTCCTGTTCGGTATGTACTTCTCTGAGGTTCAGACTAACATGGGGGGATTATGTCTAACAAACGTCACAGATGACTGCTAACCGGGGGCCATAAGCAACACTGCAGCTGACACATGCTTCCTCCATAAGGGTCTCACAGAGATGGATGCTTGTTGCCAAAGCCATGGCCTTGTGCTAAATGCTAAGACATGCATAGTCATCCCCTTTGGGGAAAACAAGGTGCACACAAATCACCACATAAGTGGTAATCCATTAAGTACAGAAGATGTATTTACAGATTTGGGGACCAACATAGATTGTAACCTCTCCTTTGCTAATCACATTGACAGAGTCATTGCAAAGACCTTTATATAGCCCTCCTTATCACATGGGGGTTGGCATGTAGATCATGGGAAGTCATTGTGGCCCTCTACTAGTCACTCATCAGGCCCATGTTTGACTACAATGGCCCTTTTGGGGTGTACCTTACCGAACACCTGCAGCAACAACAGTGTCCACAACAGTACTTCCCCAAGAGGATCATGGGCTACACACAGATGCCCTATGCACCTCAACTAACAGATCTCCAGCTCTACTCAGTTGCTTAATGCCTACTCAGAGGTAATCTATGCCTGACTTACACAGCCATGTCAAATCCAGACGTAATGGACAAGCTCCATCTCATAACATCTAAGATCCTTAGAGCTACACACTCCAGGGACTTAAACCTCAGCACAAAACTAAATAGGACATGCTGCAGGGACAGATTCATTCCCCAGAGGCTCCCCTCACTCTGGAATTGAATCCCAATTAAAGTTAGACATAGCCCCTCACCAACCCTCTTCCAGCAAGATCCAGCCGCATGGATGGGAAATTGCATATTCACCCCTGAGATCTCCACTGTGTCCCTGCTTGACAGAGGCAAAGCAAACTAGCCTTAAAGGGTGCCTTCTGTGACCTACTTTACAGAGGCACAGTAGGCTACGCTACTGGGGAGGCGGATGCCAAATACACTCTGCCTAGGTTTATGAATTCCCTAGGGCAGACAGCCTAGCATCAACCTCTGCACATATGTTTATGTTGGGGATGCACAATATTTGTTGCTGATACTGTTTGCAGGTCTTTATTGCCGTAGCTTTCCCAGTGAACAACTTGTGTATCTGTGTAACATGTTTGATCATGACAGGGTTCCAGTATATTAATATATGTGTCTGTTGTCATTTAACTGTGTGCAAAGGGCAGATTGCTGGATCATGGGAGGTTCCTGGCTTAACACATACAACTGCCAGATATGTGTGGCTGACTGCTATACTCAGTCATGGCCTAAGTGTGTGAGCATGCCCATTTCAGGCTTTCCATGGTTTGTTGCCTGACATATGTCTCATTTATCCAAGTGTGTGAGCATGCTCAGTGTGACCTTTCCATATGTTGTGATCTGAAGTCCACTACATTTGTGGCTGTGTGTGAACATGACCAATATTGACATTTATACTGTGTGTGTTGGAAGTCATGTTGTGTTCTTACTGCCAGACTCCTTTGTGTCATAACTCAACAGGGATTGTGCTGTGCCTGCAGGGTTTCCATGGGATAATTTGCAAAGACTTGTCAACATTCTTTCATACTGGCTGAACACTGCAATACTGTCATGGTGTACTGGTTCAGTACTTTCACTATGGTGCACAGTATCATGGGTTTGTGTCCCATCACTGCTTTAAATGTTCATGCTGAGCAGGCCAGTTGGGCAACTATGAGCATGTTGCATTTTGTTCAGCTATGGCCTACTTAAACCAGGCTTGTCCAACATTGCTGTGTATTCACCAACTTGGGTGGACATTGCCAAACATTACTCCACATTGACCACAGTTGTACTAGTTGGTGTGTGTGATTCTGTTCATAGGTTCATACTAGGCTATCTGCCCTAGGGCATTTATAATCCTAGCCAGAGTGTGTTTGGCTTTCAACACACATTTTAAGTGGAGTTTGCCATGACATTTTTCAAGGTTAGTATACTGTGCCTCTGTCTAACAGTGACATAGAAGCGATACCCAGGGTAAACCTACAATCTCCCATCCACTCATCCAGATTCCTCTTGAAGACAATCAATAAGGGACTCTGGCTAACCTGGAGTGGGAGTTTACTCAAGAGTTGAGGGAGCCTCTGGGTTATGAATCTGTCACTCCAGCATGTCCTATTTATTTCAGACCTGAGGTTCAGGTCTCTTGAGCGCATAGCTTGATGGGATTCTGATTTTCCAAGGTGCAGCTTGTCCATTGATTCCAGGTTGGACATGACTTTATACATCAGGCACAGATCACCTCTGGGCAGGTGGTATGCCACTGAGTGGAGCTGCAGTTTCTTTAACCTGGCAGCAAATGGCATGTGTTTGAGCCCTTTGATCCTCCTGGTGAGGTACTTTTATGGTCTTTCCAGCTGCTGCAGGTGTCTGATAAGGTACATCTCACAAGGGGCATTGTACTCAATTATGGGCCTGATGAGAGATAAGTAAAGAGGCACAATGACCTCCCCTGATCTAGATGTGAATACCTTCATGATTAGGTGGGCTATATGAAATGTTTTTCTAAACACTTTGGCCATGTGGTTGTCAAATGAGAGATTGCTATCAACTTGGGTCCCCAGGTCCCTTATCACTTCTTCCATACTTAATGGGTTACCACCTATGTGGTAATTTATGGGCACTTAGGTTTTGCCAAGGGGATGACTATACACTTTTTTGCATTTAGCTTGAGGACATGGCTCTGGCACCAGTTGTCTGTTTCTATGAGGCCCTTTTGTAGGATGCTTGTGTCAGCTGGAGGGTCGATAATGGTGCCCAGTTTGCAGTCATCTGCAAACCTGTTCAGCCACAGTCCTTCTGTGTTGGCCTGTACCACCGAGAAATATATACCAAACAAGGGAGGTCCCAGGACTGAGCCTTGTGGGATGCCACTTGTAGCTGGTTTGGGGTCTGACATGGTTCCAGCATTTCTGACCATGTGGGTTCTGTCCTTGAGCCAGTTTGCAACCCATCTAGTGACATAGGGGTTTATATTGAAGCTGGTGAGTTTATCTATAATGACCAAGTGGGGCATTGTATGGAAGGCTTTTGCGAGGTCCAGGTAGGCTGTGTGGACCACTTTCCCCTCATCAATGGCCTTGGTGACTGTTTCAAATGACTCAACCAGGTTTAAGAGGCAGGATCTGCCCTTAACAAAGCCAAACTGGGTAGGATCCAGTGTCTGTAGGTCCCCAATATCTTTATTTCTGAGGTCCATGATGATCATTTCCATAGCTTTGCAGACCAAGCTAGTCAGGCTTCTGGGCCAATAGTCTGCAGTATCCATTGAGGCACCACCTTTGTGGAGAGAGACCACTGTTGCTGTACACTGCTCTTTGGGTACATATCCTGTGGTAAGGCTGAGATTGAACAGTGGTTTTATGTTTGTGTTCAATTCTTCTTGGGGTTCATGTTGGACACAGCCCAGGACACTGTCTGGTCCCATTGATGCTGTTTGATTTGCTTTGGAGAGGCTGGCTGTTACCCGGGCATCTGAGATGTCAGGGGGCCAGCACTCTGCTGGGATAGATATTTGCCCTTTTGGTGGGGAGTGGGGGGGGGAGTTTGCACTGAACCTGTCAGCTCGGATGTTGGCAATGTCTGTGGGTTTGGTGTATTGTTTGTCATTTTGGACTAATTCTGAGCATATCTGGGAATTCCCACCCAGGTTCCTACCATAACTAAAGAAAACCTTGTGATTATCCTTAGTGTCCTGTACAATTTTTCTCTCAATGATGGCCTTAGACGATTTTATGTGTGGCCGTAGTTTTTCAATAATAATGATCAGAGATGCCTTCCCTTTTTGGGATTTTGCTCTATCATATAGTAGTTTCCTCCTTGTATTGTATGTTTTTTTATGGCTGGGGTCCACCAGACAGGATGTCTGCCTTTGGAGGATTGGATCTTGGTTTTATTTGGGATTGCATGATCCATGCATTCCTGAAGGTGTTTATAGAATGCGTTTATAAAGGGTTCTGAGGTCTGGGCCGTATTTTCCACAGGCACAGGGGCTGTGAAAGATTCCACCTCGGTTTTGAGGAGTGTGACATTTGCTTTAGTGAAATTTTTCACTGTGGTTTTCTGACCATGGGCTGGGGTCAGGTTGTGAATATCCAGTGAGATTACTCTATGGTCTGATCTTACCAGTGAGGGATTCACTTCTGGTCTTGGGCATAGAGTCCCCATGTTGGTGATGATCAGGTCCAGTATGTTTTCCCCTCTTGTGGGAGTGGTAGCAAGTTGTTCCATAACATTTGAGTTTATAAATTCTAGGAACCTTTGGGCTAGGGTGTTGCAGCTAGGGTAATGCTCCCAGTCTATGTTTGGGTAGTTGAAGTCACCCAATATAATGGTGTTTGGGGAGACCTTCATATTTTCATATGTTCTCCAGTCAGCCAAGTGTGGTTCCAAGTATGGCTATGAACTGGAAGGCGGTTTTACCCACTGTTAGTTGCACATGGATAGTCTCTGATGCTTCATGCTGTGCCACCAACCTGGGGGTGTGGGTATCTTTGACAAATATTGATACTCACCCTCCTTTTGTAGTTTGTTCCATGTTTTGTGGCTGTAAAGCATGGTATGAGGTGTAACCTGTTAGTGCTAGGGTGCTCTTGGGAGCCTTGAACCAAGTTTCTGTTACTGCACAGATATCAACATTCTCCATGCTGAGGAGAGTTTGGAGTGTGTGCATCTTGCAGTTTAGACTTCTGGCATTGAGTAGCATTACTTCTAGTTTCGTATCCCTTGTGATACCTATGGAGGTGGGTTTGTCTTTTGAGCCTTACCTAAAAAAGGCACTATGGGGTGACAAGAGCCTTTGGCAATATCCAAAAGGCCACAGGTGACAGGTGAAAGCCATCCCTAGTGAAGCATCATGTCTTGTTGAGCATGTCATCCCAGGCTGACAGGCATTGGATCCCCTTTCACTGACACCAATACTTAAGACAATTGTTGTAATTGATCATCTTATCTTCATATTGTGGCATCATATTTGGTGAGGGTAGGATGATACTCAAGGTCATCAAGTTTGCATATACTACATAGTGGTAAATGCTGTTTAGCACTACCTTACATTGCTTAACACATGGCCATCATGCCTCAGGTGGTGCTGCAGGGCTGCCTATGTCGGATGCACATACTACACTCCCTGCACATGTTTGAAAGCAGGTTGTGTCAACTTAGGCATCCATTTCACTATATGTGGGAGTCAGAGAGAGGTATCATTTCCAGGGTTCCTACTGAGCCAGTGTATGTGCTATGCGTTGCCTCTTTGCCAAGGCCAAGGCATACTGGGCATGCCTCCGTCTGTCTACTGGGGCAGGCTCAGGTTGTTCCTCCTCTGAGTCACGCTCTGCCTGTGATGACCTTGGCAATGGTGGGGGGCTGTTTGGCCCAGGCCTATGCTGGTCCTGCTGCAGATATTTTTGCAGAATCATATTATGTAGCATAGCACATACCATGACAATTTGGGTACATGTAGTTGGTGAGTATTGCAAGGTTCCACCAGATGTGTCCAGGCACCGGAACCATGACCTGAGCAACCCAAACACACGCTCAATTACATTTCATGTTTGTGCATGTGCCTCATTATGGCATTCCTGTTCAGGTGTGTATGCGTTTCTGATGGGTGTCATCAGCCACGGCTCCAGTGCATAGCCAGCATCCCCCACTAAGTGACCATGTGGGATGTCCCCATTGGCAAATGTCTGGTACAGCTGCGTCAGATGCCAGCTATGGGAATCATGGTAGCTTCCAGGGCAGCCAGCACACACATTCATTATTATGTCCTGGGCATCACACACAACCTGGCAGTTGATGGAGGGGAAGCCCTTGCGGTTAATGTAGGCCCTTCCCCGCTCACCGGCTGGTGCTTTGATGCTTATATGCGTGCAGTGTATTGCACCCACTACCTCATGGTATTCTGCTATTTGCTGGAAAAGATGCATATTGCTGGCCAATACCTCACGGGAATTGGGGAAATATACATGATCACCGACATGTGCTGACACGGCATCCAGGAACTGGTGAAGTACCCTGGATGCTGATGCCTGTGATATCCCCATCACATCACCAGTTGTTCTCTGGAAGGTACCTGTTGCTAGTATTCTTAGGCCAACACATACCTTGGTTTCCACTGGGATGGGTTCCCCTCTGTTGGTTCTGTGTGTGAGGTGTGACCTGTACAGCTCCACAATTTGCTGCAGGAGGTCTCTGTCCACTCTATAATGCTCCACTATCTCCAGCTCATGTAACCCCTGGTAGGTGACCCTGGGCCTGTACACTCTTCTCCATCTCCTCACTGTGGGTTGTCCAGCAGCATTTGCATTGTCACCACCCTCAGCATGTTGCATATGTTGCCTTATAACAGCAATGGCAGCCCCTAGCATTTTTTTGTCTGAGTGAAGCTTTTTCAGTTTTCACTTCTAGTAGCTTATTCCAGTGTTGCAGTGTCTCTTGAGAGAAACAAACTGCACTGTTGTTTGCAGAGTTTTAAGTGCTGGGCTGGGCTAGTATTCTGCCTGTGTAATTGCCTGATTCTGATTGTTTTCACCTGCTAGCTCTACTATTATTCACTGGTAGCTTCCTACTATTTGTTGTGCTTCCTTTTTCCTTTCTGTTTCCTCAGGGGGGAGCGATGCACATACAAGTGCAAACACGCTCACAGCAGCTCACACTCACGTACACATGCTTACATGGACTAAAACTTGCTTATTTGGGTTAAAACATGAGCACACCAGCGCAAACGTGCTTACAGGTCTTTAAACAGCCTTATACATGATTACTCCAGCTTAAATGTGCGCACTCACGCTTTCACGCGCACACTCTGTCTTACTCGGGTTTAAAGGCACGCACACGCATGCATACCTGCTCAGCAATAAACTTTGGTGTTATCCACAGTATACACCTTCCATTTCTTGGCTTTCCCTGGCCTACCTGTTGACACACCTCTTTCCATGATGTCTAACTGACAGCTGACACATGCCACTCTGCTCCTATGAGCTTCACTACTTTCATACATACCCACTTGTGATGTCACCTATCTCCTACTCTGTTACTCCCCATATCCTACTCCTACACTCCACTGACTGTGCTCATTTGCTATGTAAAAGTGTGATTCAGTATCCTAACACTCATTTACTTAGGATTGCCTACTAATGCTTGGTTACATGTCTTAGACTGGGCTTCTCCCCTTAGCAACCCCTACTCAGTGGCCATGTTGTCTTCAGCATGCTATTCCCTTACATTGTAATTTAACAGTTTTCATAGATTCCATGTTTGTGGCTTTTATTTTCTTATTTTATGATTTTTTTTAGCGCACCCTGTTTGCGCAGCGCTGCACTACGCTTAAACATCGGAAATCGACGGAAAAAAAAAGTATTTTTATTTTAATTTTGCATCTGGGAACATTTCCAATGGCCGTATATTTGGCCATTGGCATGCTTCCTCAACTATATGCAACCTTTATTTGGAGCTGACAAGGCTCCATTGTGCTATTTGCAGAACGGTACTCAGTTGTCAACTGAGTACATTTCTGCAGCTAACACGGCTCCTACTAGGACAGGTTTGTGCTTCCTGGATCACAAATTTACCTCATTTGCATGCCTTTCGGCTGCAAGTGAGGTAATTTGCATATCCCAGCCCTGTCCGTGTAGGAGATGTTTTAGGAGCTCTCTTAAACGCTCCTACAAGCTGTTCCTGGATTGCTCGTTGGACATGATGGGTGCATTGAGTCTTACTCTACTTGTACACTCCGTGCAAGCCATCGTGAATCCGGCAGACTGAGCCTTCAATCAGCAATTCCCAACTTAGAATGATATAAGCTACCTGCCCTGCCACAACAGTGCAGACCACAAACCTTCTTAATGTAAAACAACTGGTCTGGAGCCCAAGTGTTTAAACCAAAAGGCTTAGAATAACAGTTACAATTTAATCAGGCTACTACCAAGCAGTAATAAATGAAGCAGAATAAATACAACTGAGTACTTTTAAGAAGATGCAAAAGCAAAATAAAGTGCATTTTTCCCTCCCACATTAACAATAAATAAATAAATACTTTAGAAACAACTTCTCCAAAACTAGCTAGCAGCAGAAAGTTCCTGATTGGTCATAAACAGATGGATCCATCTCCTGAAGTATGTCAACACTCTCCCATACCTATTTTCCTGTGAGTCACCTCCAAAAATGACAGACAGAATGAGTGACACGCTGAAGAAGTAGCTGAAATCAACTCCCTTCTCTACCCTGAATCAGCTCATGGACAAGTATTTGCTCATGTAAACCTTCCTTTTCTCAAGGAAATATAGTATGATTTCTGACATACTGGACTGTTGGAACTTGCAGACTAGTAAGACTGAGTAGTATCACCTGGGAATTGAACTCATAAGGAAAAAATGGATGAAATTTCAGACCTTGCTTATTAACTGTCATTGCCACAGAACAACTTACTTTTAATAGGGTAATTTGAGGTATACTGATTTAACAGCAACTGAAGCTATGTTTCACAGATTTCTGTATGTTTGTCTATTCATGGGAGCACATTTTCATGTAAAAGTCAGTATTCCTGTTTGCAAATATATTTCAGATGCATACAGTTGTATAACCTGAATAACAAATGGTGGTTTAGGTTGCATAGATACATATATATTCTCAAGACATACTGTCATAAACACATGATATGTAATGACTCATAAGATTTATAACAAAAAATATTGTGTGCATTCTACCTATGCATGTGCATCCAACATTAAATGTTATCATTATCATGTACAACATAATTAACACACAGTATATCGGGCTTCTTTAGCAAGCAGTAATGATGCATTTCTTACAATAAACATAGTTATGACATTGGTGAGCATTTACTGTGACATTCCTAATCAAATGTTGACAAAAATGGCATTCTGACTCCCCCCTTCTGTAAAATGATATGTCAACTGGAATGGAGCCCTGCATCAGCTGCCTTCTTTATTTAAGCTTATTTCACTTATACCTTGCACCATACAGACAGTCATGGAACAGGTATAATTTATTCTCTGAGAACTTTCCAGAGTGCTAATGACCTGCACTTGCACCATGCTTGCCTGTGCTACAGAAGGCATGTAAAATTAAATGTTTCTCTTTTTTCCTTGGAAGTGAAACATGTTTGCACATTGCTGAGTTGAATGCAATTGCAAAAGGAATTTAAAATAGGAAAAGACTAAATAAAAATTACATCAGTCAATAGGTATACCTAGCAATGATCATAGCAAGAAGTTTATTAAAGTGACACACTCACCCTTCTCACATCTCCCTATCACATCAGTATTCTGGAACACATTATCAGGACAATAGGTACAGCCAAATAATGGAAATGGTGACAGACAACAGCTCACATGCTGTTAGCAGTACTGAGAATAGTTTAGTTTCAAACAACAGCACAATAATATAACAAAATGTATGTAAATATGTATTCAGACACCCCTCTGTAAATTATCATGTAAGTGAATATGAACACTGCAACAGTGGTGCTATTTCTTTAAACTTGCTTCACTTACACTTTGTGCCACTGACAAATTTCCCTGACTGATGCATTTTTTCACTTAATACTATCCAGAGTGCCGATGTCCATTTACAGGTGTCAGGCTAATTTGCACTTCAGAAGGCAGCCCAAATTAAAATTTTCACTTTTTTCCTTAGGAAGTGAACTATGTTTCACTGCTTTGGAAAGCTGCCAGTCAAGCGTGTGCAATGCCAAATGGTGCACACATGATGAACAGAAAAAAAAAAAGGCAAATAGAGGAATCATTATGAAATAAACAGTTAAAATGTACAGTTCGGATATTTCCTCAACTTTGTTTTATTGCAACATGAACATATGCTCTTTAAAATCATTATGTTTAGACAAACAGCACACTCTCTGGATTTGAACCTCAGATCATTCCGAACACACATTTGGGATTATTATTAGTATGTGCCACAGACACATACTCACACTGTGAAGAAAAAATGAGATTACATATACTCAAAATGTGGCATGGTATCGAATGACATTACAGGTGCAACTGAACCAAGTTCTGAACTTTGTCCCGTGTTAATTTGCAGTTAGTTGTGTAGTTGCCTGTGATACCGGCAAAAAGGAATGTGATCTTTCCTCACACAATATAAAATAAAACATTGCAACACTGCAGCTCTTTTCTACTCTTTATTTTGTGATCATCATTCCCTTATCTATGCTTCTCTAAAAAGACTGCTATGTGATTTGCCTTGCAGTTGATATATGTTTCAATGAGTAATCTACCTCCTTAGAATTACAGACTCAATGCACTCAAAAGCTAAAAATGTTTGTCATAAACTATTCATATAAATGTTATGAAATTGTGCTTTCCTAATTCAATCAATGTACTCATGAACTTTCCTGTAAGTTTCTTTTCTCTGACATGCCCTTCATAAGTGCATGTCAAGGAGGACTGACTGTGAAAACCTGACTGTTAGTACAGCCAGACTAATCATTCATACATGCAAGTCCTTACCAGGTAACACTTCTCAGTGCTCCCATCATTGCTCTGCTGGAGCATGTGCATGCAATCGTGTAGGTCCTTACACTGTGTTTACTTGCCCTACACTTAATGCAGATTCTGGAGTTCATGAATACTCATTTGCATACTTCCAGTGCTGAGAGGGCTGAATCTGCACTATATTAAGATAACCTTATAGATAAGGAACTTGTATTGTAGTAAGGGAGACTGTTTGCATCCAGAGATGTAGATCCCTCTACTTTGAAAACTTGTGAATATTTTCACAATGGACTTGCTGCAAAGATAGGTTGCTGCTTTGTACATACTGATGCATTTTAACATTACTTATAGATTTCATTTCATAATACAAGTATTGGCTTACTGTCTGCATTATTCTCAGTAGCTGTTGGCATTAGCATGTATTGCACTTATTTCTTGACCCTGAAGATTTTTTTGTAAATAATACTGGCATTTAATGGAAATTTCATTCTGGGAAGCTGACTACTTAGAGCAGAAGACTGTTGTATTACTTATTATCAAGGTCATGGGCTTTTGTATTATTAGCACAGAAAAGTGTATTAAGCCTGTGATGTATACCTGGCTGCCTTCCATGGATGTGGATCTCAAACAAAATTATCTATTTTTCTTTGACAGATGAACATCACTTTTTAATGCTGCATTATTCTACAGAGTTACAGAAATGTTTGTCCTTTCATCAATTTATTATCAATTTCTTTTTTTGGCGGGTGAGTTTGGTGGGTCTGTATTAGGTTGTGGGGATTCATATAGAGCCTTTCTTTTTCATGTATTTTGTGTATGAGAGACAGATACATTCATAGATATATTTTTGGGGGGATAATAAATTTTGGTATTATTTATGTATTTTTTCTTCCCTGATATACTTCCTCACGTAAATGTCTATGATGTTCAGGTCATCTGCAACCCGTAAACTGCTATACACTGATGCTGAGTATGGTGAACATTCAGGCACTGCGTCCCCATGGGTCAATCTTCTTAGAAAGATGCAGGGGTGACAAGCCCTTCACTTGACAATATCTCAGAGTAGGTAGTCAATGATGTGAATGCAGTAGAAGGCCATGGACATACATATTCCAAAATAAGATGAAGGGCCAGTGAGGAGATCGCAATGGCCAGACATCTGGCAGCTGCAATTGCCAATGAACATATGGCTATGGGAGATGTTACTGCTACCGAGCCACCACTGATTGAAACAGAGGAGTTCCTGTCAACTGACAGAGATTCAGACAACTCTTAACAGGGTTTACACAGAATCCTTGATGCTGAGGCTGATGTGGAATACAACCCAAGTGTCTACTGCAGTTATGTAATATAATTAAATAATTGTCATTGGACATATATGTATATGGAAAGCCAGAGACACAGGTGGGATAGAAGACACATTAAGCGGAGGGAGGAAGTGTGGGGGGGGCAGGGAACTGTAAAGATTTTCATGAGACGTGTCTTATTCATCAGCTCTAATGACCATTGTTTTCTGGCTCTTGTGCCATTTTTCTCTGTGATACTTACCTTCCCTGTTTCAACTCCATTTTTTATATATAGGCACATCTGGTTCTGTTACTGCATGACCACCTGCACATGGTAATCATACTTTCTGTATTCTTATTAATGTAGAAAAGGTAGATGTATGTGTAACTGAAAGTTATTTGTTTTCATCTGTTAGTACCTCTTAATTTTAATATACCATTTCTCATAACATAGGTTTGATTGTTGTTTATTCTACATTTTTTTTAGTTGCTTACTTGTTATCATAGATGATCCTGGCTGTTGTACCATGGAACTTCTACTACCTGATGTCACAGTATCTGTAGCCTTTGATGGTGATGGGAACTATGAAGAGGCACAGTCTGGGGGAGCAGAGAGTCAGTATGATACTAAGGTTGTAACCTTCAAACTCTCCTGCCCGTATTTCAAACACAATCAGTATGCCTATGCATACCTGTGACTCAGCAACCATAGGACAGGTTGAAAATTCCACAGTTGATCAGAGTAGTGTGGTTATTCTTGTTAAAGAACTGGTTGATTCTCACCATAGCCATTGTAAGGTTGAGGTGCCACATGGGTGGATTGATAGAGGTGATCAGAGGAGGCTTGCTGTCTACCCTCCTAATGCTGGTGTGTCAGTAGGGGTTACGCAATGTATGTGTAGGGCTGAAGCAGAAGCACATGCACATTCCACAAGAGCCTCAGAAGAGATATTGTGAGTATTAAATATTGTGCATTCTGATGTCCAGGACTGCTCAACTGTGTGGGTGACTCCTTCAACATGAGGAATGATTCAATGGATCAGGCAGTGTGTATGTAATAGATAATCTGCTGGGGGAGAGTTAGGTATCCATGTGGTCATAGAACTGCTACATCATCTGGTGTTAGCCAACATGGTCATGCAAGATACCGCTTCTGTAGTGGCACTACTTTCACTGCTCCATTAGTGATCATGGTGTCAACACCCAGAAGTGGTAGGCCATGTGATCATTATCCAGGACATAGTCATAATGAGATTTCATCCATCAGACATCACTTACATTTGAGTAGCACTCCAAATTCTAGCCAGTACCATAGAACTAGCAGGGCAACTCCTGGCAGATGCAGTTCTTATGACTGGGGTGATGAAGCTGAACTGAGTAGACTATCATACATGTCTTACACTTGTCCAATATGCCAGGAATGGTGTTTGATTGTGTTCATGCAGACACACACATTTTCAGCAAACGCATGCCCATACCACCTCACACACACACACACACACACACACACACATAAACAGGCGTGCACGCACAAATGCACACACACACACACACACACACACACACACACACACACACACACACACACACACACACACACACACAACTTTTGCTACTAGCTCTGCAAATTAGATACTTAAGGAATACATTTTTTTTACTTGCCCGCACTTACTTGCTCTCCTGCGCCCCCATCCCCAACCTATGCAAGTGATGATGAATGTGCCTTGCCATTTGTAGATTTCTTTGTGGCATCGGGTTGCATATATGTCTGATGCACATAGTGGATAGCTAATGCTTATTTCTTCATAATCTTCCTTTAATACAAATGTATTGCAGATTAAGTATTTTTAATCACAGTTCATTATCAGTTCTGCATGATTGCTTCTGTAATCAATTATCCTCACTATATTTCTGTTACCATTCTTTCTAATGCAGTCAAATTAGATGGTTAACTATTGTTTACTTTTATACTTGTGCAAATCATGTTAACATTGACATGTTCACTGATTTATATACAGTGGCTCACTGAAATGCTTGATGTACGTTATTGTGCAAATCCATAGCTATACATTGCAAGCATCACTCATAAGGTACTGCTGACATTGCTGAACTCCCAGGACATGTATCATCGTAGGGACATATGATCATTTGCATATTACAGTAATCAGTTATATAATTGCATTGTTTTTTTTCTATACAGGTTCCAGACTTAACTTGTTAATTCTGCAGAAACAAGATATCTCCTTTGAGGTGGGAAGTTGCCTATATCTAATGCTAAGAGACTACGGCCATTACATGGATCAGTAAAGGTTGCCCAGTTTTGCAGACATCAGTTTTAACATTTGTATGTGCTTAGGGTTTTATTTTTTAATACAGATATTCAGCGTGTGTGTGTGTGTGTGTGTGTGTGTGTGTGTGTGTGTGTGTGTGTATCTATGTGCTCTAACCTTTGTCCATTCCATATTCTGCTTGCCTACATCTGCTGGCAGCATCGGTGGCTGCCAGTTCTTCCTCTATATCCTTATCTGTATCTGTTAGAGCTGCTGGCCCTGCCTAAGGTCCTGCTCCTAGTTGTCATTGTTGAAGCTATTCCTGAGAATATTGTGCAACATGGAACAGACTGTTAGTATTTTGGCAGAGGTTGCTGTGTTATACTACAGGGCACCTCCTGAGGTGTCTAAATATTGGAATCTTTATTTGAACAAGCTTAATATATATTCCATGATATTCCTTGTTTGCGTATGTGCATCTTTATATCATTGCTTGTTGGGGGTGTGTGGGTTTCTCATGGGTGTCATGAGTAAGGTTCCAGTGCTTAACCTGCATCCCCTACTAGATACCCATGTCTCTGGAAAGTACCTGTAGCTAGTACAGGGAAAGCTACCAATACCTTTGATCCCAGTGGGATGGGTTCTTCATGATTTCCCTGGGGTCTCAGGTAAGGGTTGTAGAAGCTCGTTTCCTCTACTGTTTCCTCATCCATTGACTATGACTCTAAAATTTCTGTGTCATGCAGTCCATGGTAAATCAAATTGGGTATAAAAACTCTTGTTTTGTTTTACTTGCATAGAACAACAGGTCTTTGCCATTGCTTTCTATTTTGGCCGAGGTCTTGCAGCAGCAGCAGCACCTTGAATAAAATGATGTTGTACATACTACTTGATGATGTCAGCAGCAACTGCTAACATGTTTTTTTGTAACTGTAATCTAAGCTGTAATTCAAAGTGTTTTTGATTTCATGGCAAATGGCTACACAGAATGTAGAGCTATATACTGAACACCAAATAACATGCTATTCTGTGTACATGATAGCTGCACTTGTGTAGCTGATCACGAATCTGACCCTGTGTGTGTGTGTGTGTGTGTGTGTGTGTGTGTGTGTGTGTGTGTGTGTGTGTGTGTGTGTGTGTGTGCGTGTATGTGTGTGTGTGTGTGTGTGTGTGTGTCTGAATAAGAACATGCTAAATTTAAAAAAATCTATTTATAAAGTTTTTTTCACTAAATATTATGAACTCCCAGGATAACAGTGAGGGTAATCATTACTTTGTATGAGAAGAATATTGATTACTTTATAAACAATTTTAATTTTTCATTCAAAGTGATAACTGAGGCATCCAGTTATTTTCCTAACTAATTTATCCAATATGGTTTTCAACAGTAGAAAGCAACAATTTATTATATTATAGACGCATATGATATAAAGATATTTTACTTTAGTTAGCCTGCAGCTGTTGTTTTTGCTTCATCATTCTGATGGATAATTATCAGTTAGCTTGAATGCTCTTCAGCAGCTGTTAGTTGATGCATGTTTGACAGAATATCATTTTAAAAAAAAGTAGCTATGAGCTTGAAGAAAGATGTTTAACAAAATGTTTTAATTTAGAATTATTGCATCTCTGTTTTTTCAGTGATTGTTTTGAATAAATGTCTAAATATGCATATTAAAAATGAGCCCATTAGCCAATAATTAACTCAGGTGGTTACTGTAAAGACAGGCTTTTTAACATATCAATAAGCTTACTTTTTTATTATTGTACATTACAATGTAGGCAAGCTTACAACAAAATTTCATATAAATCTGCATTTGAAATACTGATGTTCTCTGCTAAAATGTTGGATCCTAAGCAGCACTGATTTATCATAACTACTACTCATTTATTATGCAGAGCTACTTTGTTTGTCAAAGCATTGTTGCTTATACTAATATAAATTAATTTGTATGGTACATAAAATATTGGGAACTTATTTCTGAGGTCAAAGTTCTGAGACAATAGTGTACAGTGTATGCAAAGATAAGACAGGTGAATGCTTGTACATGGCAAGGCAAATGCAGACATCAAAGGCAGTGCTGCACACAATAAGGAATGCAGCATAGGGAACTTTGCATCACAGAGAGGTAAACAAAATGAGCAATGAACACAAGAATCGGTACCAGTACATGTTCTATGAAAATCAGACAAGGAAGACTGATGATACAATTTGACATTTTGATGAACACTTAATCTATAGTAGCAGCAAAACAGTAGACATTCATATAAAGATCGAAAGGATTATTGACAAAACTGATAACCATATTACAATAGAGAAGATGGCTATACATCATTAGATGCATGCATAGCACTGCAATAAAATGCAAAACAAAAGCCATCCATGTCCCAGCATACAAATAATATATTGCATAACATAATGTTTGGACATACATAAAATGGATAGTTGTGCATATTGGAAGAAGCCATATGTCACTTTTGCGACAGTGACACAACTATCCACAGCATACCATATGCTAAATAATAACAGGAAATATGAGAGGAATATAATAAAACAATAGCTTACTGGTGGCTTACTGACAGTGCTATGGATGCATCTGATGAAGTAGAACCACTGTCTATTATAATGCATCAATTGTGGCACATGTGCATTGCTGTACACCTGCTGTGTAGAGATATTACACAATTGCACATCCTTTTAAAGTCCACTGCTTTATGATTTTGTACATCACATGGATGGACCAATATCATCAGCTATAAGACAAAACAGTACCATCTAAGCAAGAAAAAGCAGTTGTAACACCTATGTAAAAAGTATTAAAGGACACAAAGACAGCACATCTTGATAAAAGGATGTTTGAATTATTAAAACGATCTAATCATAAAAATGGATAGGATGGCATTTTGTAGTGAGTAGAAACTGTTGTTTACAATCTTATACATACAGATTGAACATATATAAAGATATATGAGAAAAAGTGCATTAATGAATGAGACAAAAGCCTAGACAGTAGTGGAAAATAGATCATGCATTTAGTTCATTGCCATGTTTGAGGTCAGGTTATGGCAATAAGAATCCACAAAGATGAGACCAACGAGGAATAAATGAAAGACGTTAATACAAAGATGAGTGCTTTCCTTCCAACGCAATTAATAGGATCTTCTTTAGAACTAACTGACACACCCCTGCATCTTACTTAAATACTCTAAAAATATGTGACCCTAATTAATTACTCACTGATATTTAAAAACCAATAACACCAAAGCACCGCTCAATGCAATACCATATAAAATACATAAAATATGTATAATATATAACATATATAAAATGCAAATATATAAATATTTAAACCTCATAATCTTTCATTTTTCAAATAGGGTTTATGGACACTGTCTCATTCAACCCTGGGTAACATGTGGCATTCAAATAAAGTTGCCATTTCAGTTCGCATTTACTAAGATATTCATCCATAATGACACCCCTTGTATTGGGTAAAATCTGTTCCCAAGACCACAGATTTGAACCAATGATCTTCTACTTCTTCCATATGCCTAAATAAAGCATTGTTAGTCTTCTTTCTTTTTATGTCCAAGTTGTGCTCATACATTTTTTTTAAACTTCCTTAGAGTCTTTCCTTCATAAAATGCAGGGCACAACTCACGTACGGCAACATATACCACACTTTTTGAATTACAAGTAAAATTACCCTTAACTGTGAAACTTTTACCATTAATCTCAAATATATCAGTACAGTTAATGAGGGTACACTGGGTGCAATGTTCACATTTAAACTTACCGTAAGCTTGATTACCATTTGCCCTATTAACTTCATTGCCCCTCTCCAACTGTTCCTTCATGGACTTGTTTCTTCTATAAACCAGATTTGGTCTATTACCCACATTTTTTAAAAAAAGCATAATCTGATGAAAAAATGCCCCAGTTTTTACAAATAATTTTGTTAATAACTGCAGTATCCATGGTAAACTTAGAAATAAACACTTTACTTTTATCTACCCCAATATCATTTTGACCAATTTGACTGTCCAACCCTTCCATTATGAGGTTTAAATATTTATGTGTTTACATTTTTATATATGCTATATATTATACATATTTTGTATGTTTTTGCATTGAACATTGACTTGGTGTTGTTGGTTTTTAAAATTCAATGTTCAATGCAATAACATAGGGTCACATCATTCAGCCACTATTCTCATGCACTAAAAGATTTATTGAGCTAATCAATGATGTTCCTAAATAATAGTGTCTGATCATAGTAATGAGACTTATCTACATATTGTCTGACTGACATGACTGGCAGCTTCTACTTTATACATATGTTAGTGAGACAAGGGTTTATCCTTGCTGTTCTTCTAATAAAGTAGGCTATCATGACAAGTATAAGTCTTGTTGAAGTACACTTTGAGAGAGTTATATAAAGTAACTGCTAAACTATTTCTACAGCATTACTATGCAAGTTGATCTTAGCTTGTCTTGTGAGGAGTTATTGATGTGACTCAGTATCAAAAGCTTTGGAGAAATCTAGAAACAATAAGGATGACATTTTTTTTCATTAATAATATCGATTAGGAATTATAGTAATTCTGCTTTTGTACTATAATTGGGTCTGAAGCCATGTTTTGTAGGACAAAACCAGTTATTTTTGATAATATTAGTTAGGACTTTCTTTCTGGATTTTTTTCTATGATTTTTAAAACTTATGACAGAATAGCTATAGGTTTATATCTGCATAAATCCTCAGGGCAATCATAGGTTCATAGGTTCAAAGGTAAGTACTAGGCTAGTTGCCCTTGCAGGTCATTTTAAACCTAACCATTTTCCCTTTTTGTGCTTAAATTACTGTATCCCATTTGGCTAGAGATTGGCCTTACCCATCCCGTGGTCGATAAGTATATATTACCCCTAATGGGAATAACTTGGATCACTTTCATGATGTAGGATAATATAAAACTATTTCATATTGAGGGGAAATAGGCTACCCTAATTGATGCACTAAAATTGAAATTAAGATGAGTCAGCTGACAGTCCATGATATTCAGAAGGCAGTTGATCTCATTATTAATTGCTATGTTCTATTTTTTTTATGCAGCCTGTTGGTAGCAGGTCTATGGTAAAGGAAACATTTATGCTTTTTCTTTTTCTTCTTGGGAGTAAACAGTTATATTATTTTTACTTATGAAGGAAATAAAAGCCAATATGAAATGGTTGTTATATGTGTATGCTGTTGTGTGGGCATAATCCCAAGGGAATGGTGTTTTCTGTGGTATTCTTCCTGGTTAACAAAGGTTGTTTACAAAGAACCAAGGCGGATTGTCTGAGTAGATTCCAAATTATATGGTATTTGCTGTTGTTTATTATCATAAGGTTAGCTTGTTTCCATATTTTTCTATACAGTTTTGAAGTCTCTATGCAGTTTGTCATTCTTTATCTTAGAGTTTTATGAATTGTTTAGTTCCATATGTCCACCATGGGGCCAAAGATTATTTTATTTTTTTCTGCAAAAGAATCATGTAGTTAGGGTTGGTTAAAATGTTGTCACTGAAGTGCTGTATCTAAGTAAGTTAAGGACCCTAAGTATCATGACTTTTTGCTGTAGATCTGTGAATACCTAGGACACTATGTCATCTAGGGTATCACTGTTTGAACCATCTCTTGACGATGGCATGTGTAGATGCTGGCAATGTGCAGGGTTTTGTAGGGTCAGACTTTAGTGTAGTCAGTGAGAGTTTAACTTTATTAAATGTGAGTATTGCTAAGTTATATTGTATATTTGTTTTTCTAAGTTATATTGTATATTTGTTTTTTGAAGGATGAAGGAATCACATTGTCAAAAAATGTCTATGACAGCTTTGATTTTCTTCTATTGATAGTGTAAGGCTGTGAGAGGTATACTATAAGTAAGCCAAAAGAAAAAAAGGGGCAACAGAGACTAAGCCATATAGCCAGTAATACTGAAGAAATAAGTATGAATTTGCAAAAATATAAAGAATCAGTCTTTACCAGATAACCCTGGTGTATTAAAGTCCTTGAGGTCATAAATAGTTGGTTTTAACTATGAATGAAACATTCAATCAAAATAAACAGCTACTGTTGACCAAAGTAATAACATCTAACTATCATAACAGGCCAACTTAAGTGTACATAAGATGCATGAAAATATAAATAAACATGAAAAGAAGCTCTACACACCATGTGTATTACAGCCTCACACACAGAGATAATCAAAGCCCAATTATTCCATCAATTTTAGTATTAAGACGCTCCAAAGCTAGTTACGAAAACAAAATTGCCACTGACTCTAAAGACAACCACAAAGCATTCTATAGCTATGTCAAGAATCTAAATGGGAACACTCAGATCTGCTCTGAGTTACAGCATAATGGCACTAAATATACAGAACCAACTGATATTGCCAACATCCTAGCAGATAGGTTCAGTGCTAACTTTACCCCCCTCTCACCCCCTAGAGGGCCCATCTCTATACTGGAAGAATGCAAAGTTCCTATAATCACGGCTGCACAGGTAAAAAACACACTCGCCAAAGCCAAGAACACAGCATCCATGGGACCTGACAATATCCCAAGCTGTGTTCTACATGAACTTCAGAATGAACTGGCACCCTACCTAAGTACCATGTTCAATCATAGCCTCACCTCAGGCTTTGTACCCACTGAATGGCGCATCGCGACAGTTATCCCACTCCACAAAGGGGGAGCCATGACAGACCCCGGGAACTACCGCCCCATTAGCCTGATGAGCCTGGTCTGCAAGGCCATGGAACGTATCATCGTGGAACTCATGAACAAAGACATTGGTAATCTCCAAACTCTGGACCCTACTCAGTTTGGATTTGTAAAAGGTAGATCATGTCTCCTAAACCTGATTGACTTCTTTGAAGCAGTCACCAAAGCCATAGATGAGGGTAAAATGGTTCACACAGCTTATCTAGATCTCGTCAAGGCTTTCAACACCATCCCCCATTCTGGAATTATAGATAAGTTTACTAAACTAGGTATAAATCCCCATGTCACAAGATGGGTTGCCAACTGGCTCACGGACAGAACCCACACTGTGAAAGTAGCGGATTCCAAATCCGACATCAGACCAGTGACAAGTGGAGTACCACAGGGTTCAGTCCTGGGTCCTCTCCTGTTTGGTATCTACTTTTCTGAAGTGCAGGTCAACACAGAAGATCTTTGGCTAACAAAGTCTGCAGATCACTGCAAACTAGGAGCCATGATTGAAACTCCTAACGATGTGGACAAACTACAAAAGGGCCTCACTGAGACAGATACCTGGTGTCAAAGCCATGGCCTGAAGCTCAATGCCAAAAAGTGTATTGTCATCCCCTTTGGTAAAAACTCTGTACCCATAAACTAACACATATCTGGTAGTCTACTTAATGCCGAAAATGTGATAAGAGACCTTGGGACACAGGTGGACAGTAGTCTCTGATTTGATAATCACATCGCCACAGTGGTCAGGAAATCCTTCTATGTGACTCATCTCATCACAAAAGGATTCTCATCCAGAAAAAAAGAGGTCATTGTTCCCCTCTACTCATCACTCATTAGACCCATTATAGAGTACAACACCCCTTTTGGTAAGTACCTCACAAGACATCTACAACAACTGGAAAGACCACAGAAATACCTCACAAAGAGGATTACTGGCCTCAAACAGATGCCCTATGCAGACTGTCTCAAAAAACTACAGCTTTACTCCATCGCATATCACCTACTCAGGGGCGAGCTCTGCCTAACATACAAAGCTATGTCAAACCCAGAGCTGTTGGACATGCTCCACTTAAAGAAATCCCAATCCCTCCGAGCTACACGCTCTAGGGACCTTAACCTTGTCACCACAATAAACAGAACATGCTGGAGGGATAGATTCCTGTCCCAGAGACTTCCCATACTCTGGAACAGACTACCTATCTATGTCAAACAGAGCTCCTCATTAGCACTCTTCAAGAAAAATCTTGATGATTGGATGGGAAATGGGAAATTCACCCCAGGGATCACTTCTGTGGCTCTGCTCGACAGGGGAACAGGAAAATAATTTTCTTGGGTGGCAAAAGCCAGGGTACATTTTTTGGCTAGGCTTGTATGGGCCCTAGGGCCGATAGCCTAGTACCTACCTATGAACTTTTGAACCTATGAACCTATGAATCCCTGGGTGTGTCTGTGTTTGCATGCTGTCATGACAGTGGTTATTACTGCTTCCCAATGAGAAGCCACTATTTCCACAGGTCTTTACCCTTGTCATCCAGCATACCACTCTTTTACCTCCTCCTCCTCGCTCCAGGTAAATATACCTGTGATGTCACCCAGTAGCTTACTACACAGCATTACGCATTTACAGCACGTGATATTGTGATTATTGGGTTACAGCAGTCCCAGAGGTGTTTTACTAGGTGGGTGACAACAGCAGGATTGCCAAAGGTGGTTATGTGAATTGTAATGAGTGTGCAAACTCTAAAAAGCATTGTTCCTTTCTCAGGCAGACACACAAACAGTTAGCCTGTCTTAGAATAGAACCCCTATTTAACTAGTTTTTCACACTACAGCATTATGAGTTGCAGCACGCGTTACAGAGATTACTGAGTTATAGACGTCCCAGAGGTGTATTTCTAAGTGGGTGACATCAGCAGGAATGCTAAAGGTGGCAATGTGAATTGTAAAGAGTGTGCATACTCTAAAAAACATTGTTGCTTTCTCAGGCAGACAGACACACACACAATTGGTCTCTCTTGGAATAAAGCCCCTACTTAACTAATTTATCACACTACAGCATTATGCAGTTACAGCACGCGATATGGAGAATACTGGATTACAGCAATCCCAGAGGTGTATTTCTATGTGGGTGACATCAGCAGGAATGCCAAAGGTGGTTATGTGAATTGTAAAGTGTGTGCATACTCTAAAAAGCATTGCTACTTTCTCAGGCAGACACAGTTGGCCTATCTGGGATTAGAACACCTACTAAACTATCTTAAAACACTACTTCATTATGAAGTTACAGCGCGTACCATGGAGATTACAGGATTACAGTAGTCCCAGAGGTATATTCGTAGGTGGGTGACATCAGCAGGATTGCCAAAGAAGGGCATTTCAAGTGTACGGTGAGTTGTAGATGTCTGTTACCTGTATGTACCCACTGCTTACAGTCACAAAAACACATTTACAGTTGCTTACAACGGTCTTATGCAGTCCTAATTGACAGTATCAACAAGGCTTGCAGATCTTGAACCCTAGACCATGCACACTGAGATCACTGGACATACCACTAAGACATCTGGGTTGTATACATGTTGCATGGAGTCCATAATGCACATCTTACTACAGGTATTCCACAGTACTGAAAACAAATGGGACAGTCACTTTGTGTACATATGTACAGTACCCTTGAATGTACTGTACTCTGTGAAACAACATAGACAAGTCCGCATCTGTACAACTGTCATAACTACACACATATATATATATATATATATATATATATATATATATATATATATATATATATATAATGTGTATACACACACACACACACACACACACACACATATATATATATATATATATATATATATATATATATATATATATATGCATATACACAGACACAGCTATAGCTATATATATATATATATATATACACACACACACACTCTCACACACGTCTGAACACCCTTTGTGACACAGAAGGGTTCCAAAGGAACTGACATGTACACAAAACAGAGGCATCTCTTGTGTTATAGCATTTAAATCTTAAGCAGTTCACCTGATGGTTGTTGTGTATGTGGAGTTTGAGGTGGGGAATGATGGGTAATGTAATCTACCCCAGGGAGATTGTGGAGTTAGGGTGGTGGAATGATGAGTATGGACTTACACCCCAGCGACCACTTCTGTGTCACTGCTCGACAGTGGCACAGGAAAATAACATACCCATCTGTAGTCGTGCTTGACTGTATTCTTTACCATTCCTAACTATGTAATACTTTGTAGACACTGGTCACCACAGATGGCTACCATGGTGTTCTAAAAGACATCACACATGTGTATGCCTGGCTATAGGGGAGTCACACACACACACAAACATGCACACACTTGGCAGCATTGTGCATACACGTCTTGCCTATGTAAAGGTAACTAGTACAGTGGTATGCAGTTGGGGTATGTGCCACAGAGCACATACAATTACACTTACTCTGATTCCACTTCTGAGCTGGGTGACATCACAGGACTTCTTACTTGCAGTGAGGAGGGGGAAGAGAGAGGTTTAGCAGCTGACAAGGATAAAGGCCAGTGCAAAAGGAGGTATCTCTTTGGAATGCAGCAAAACCCACTGTCATAACAGGATGCAAACACAAATACACACACACAACCACTTGCTGACACACACAGTGGTGGGATCAGAACTCCTATTTATTTACAAATCACTATTATAGTACTACACAGTTACAAGATGTGCCACAGCGATTACACATTCCAAAGCAGTCAGACTGCTCTTCCAAGATTGAGGAAAACAACAGGGAGACTGGCAGTCACGAAGTACATAGCTGTAAACCTGTGTGTTTAAAGTAGGTGTCCATTACAACCTGTATGCACAAACAAGACACATCATCTGCAGGTAGGCCTGAGAGGTATAGTTGTAGCACAACAGGAACCTGAACTGGAGTATGGCCATCTGTTGAATGGTCAACTACTATCACTATACAGGGTTACAGTGAGCATGCTCATACACTTAGTAGCACAGGGCCGTTTGGGATGCACTATGACTACAACTACACAATGTTATACTGGGCATGCTCATACACTTAGTAACAAAGAGCTTGTTGGCTGCACTGACTCAAATGACACAAGGTGGCAGTGGGTACGCTCATACACTTAGTAGCACAGGGCTGTTTGGGACGGTCTCCCATTCTAACCACAGAAGGCCACAGTGTGCATGCTCATACACTTACATGTACAGAACACGTAATGGACTCCTATTGTAAATACACAGGTTTACAGCTATGTGCATCTTACCTGTCAGTATATATGCACATCATACTGGTTTACTACCTGATACCTTTATGTGGCCTGTAAATTATATATCTGTGTCTGTGCTGTGTTATACACATGCAGACATGTACATGACATACTGACATACATATGTTAAGTATACACATTCATGCATGTGTGGACGAGACAGAAAATAGGTTACCTGGAACAAAGAGGTGGATGTTACCTACAGTATGTGTCACACACCTTGGTGGCCTGAAAGGCATACATTAATAGCAGATTGTGGACAGTGGCATTATACGTGGAACAGTGGCATGTTCAAGCATAATGTGTGAGCCACATTGTGCAATTTTACTGAAGTGCAGGTGTCAAGATGACCTCTCCTGGCTGTGTTAGTAGTTGTCATTATTAGCAAGACTGCTACCCTAAGTATATCTCACATTGGTCATATACACAATTTCTGTTGCTGTCCAACACCGTACATGAGGCATTTGCTGCCAAGCAAATTACTGCCACTCACAGTGATGTCATGGTATGAGTGGCAACTGCTAGACCAAAACAATGAGCCAATGTCCTGCTGTTATTATGAGGTTGTCCCTTGCCTGTCATTCCAGGCTGTCATGACTGAACGACAAGCCTTCAACACAGAGCACAAGCATCCATGTTTCAGGTGTGTGTAGATAATACCTAGGTCACATTTACACATATAGCCACATTCCAAGGCAAATGGCCTACACCCAGAAGTAACACCCTGACACCTACAAGACAACTGCACTGGATGCTTATGCTAACCAGTGCTAGATTTGCGGTTTCAGTAATCCATTTGCTCAATGTAGACCCTGCAATGGGGAATACTGACATCTGTGCAGTGAGGAACACCTGGCTAAAGGCTCTGTAGTGCACAATTGCACTATCACCATATAACTCAGCTCCAGACATGTGGGCCATAACAGTGGTACGGACCATTCCAAGTGGTGGTGTACACACATTCATAAAGGCTACTTACATGTAAAGACCACTACTCTGACATAATGCATCATAGATGAGTCAGGTACAGGTGACAGTGGAAAATGCTGCATTCTAGGTTATATCCTCATATACATCCACCACCTTGTCCCCAGACTACCAACACACATCCATATGTGGTATGACATAGTATGGTAGACCACCAGAAAAACCTTGATTGGTGGACCATACCTAGGCCTACATCAACTGTGCAAAGTACCCATGTACTGACACAGCTGCATAATATGTTATGCAATGCAATAATACCACTGTTTGTAACCAGCTCAGTTGTACACATACCAGAGTCCCTTGGATGCTGTCAGCATTAACACGGTCAACTTTTACTGTACACCAGTAAACAACAACCTCATGGTTGGATATGACCTAACTGTACCTGCCCTGGATATGTACATCCCACACTCATACAACATAAATGATATTACCATAGCTTTCATTATCCTTTCTACATACAGGTGGCTACAGTCATTGCACACATGTACATGGCAGATAGCATGCTAAAAGTACATAAGGTTTGATATCTATGTTAACAGAGGTAATATTCCCTCTCTACTGGTCACCCATGACACCTATCATTTCATACAATACCCCATGTGGCATGTATGTCATTAGACATGTCCACCTAATGCAATGCCTGCAAACTTACACAAACAACAGAATCATAAGACCTACACAAGGCCTGTATTGACAGACTCAGGGAAATCCAGCTCTGCTCTATATGTTCCTGTGTAGTCACAGGTGATATGTTCATGACATGTACAGCCATGTGTTGCCACAGCTCCTACATATACCCCATGTCAACAATTGCAAGCCATGCATGCTGTGTGCTGTTTGGACATTAGCCTTAATACCACAATAGCCAGTACATGCTGGGGTGAGATGTTTACAAGCCACAGACCTCGCACATGCTTGAATGAGTGTACTGCCTAGCTCTAACAGAGCACATTGCTGGTACACTTCCAGTAAATATGAGGTGTGTGTGGCAAATATGATGTGCTCACTGTTGACCATTACAGTGCCCTGGCTTCACCATGGCATTGTCAAGTAACAGTTTGTAGGAGCATGACATGGAATAATGCTGTGTGTGTCTTGCTGATATGTGCTGTTGTCATATATGTACACTTGGCTACCCGGTGAAGGTGGTGGTGTCCTACCAGTACATGAATACAACATCCGTTATGGTGTAATGCTCAGCTATGTTTCACACATGGCGTGGGGAAGGTGTGGAATGTATCCTTTTGACCTGCTAGTGCACTTACTGATGTAGACCGTATATGTGTACGTGTATTGATGTTTGTGTCGATTCCATGTGTGTGCAGTGTCTGAAGTCTGAAGGTAACTATTGTCTTAGTACATCATGCTATTGCAATACAGCCTCAACATTGCCAGCTGTATATGGTGATATGGTCTAAGTACAGTAAGCCATACATGAGGTATGGACAGATGTTTGGACATTACTACTAAGTGGTGGGGCTTCTTTACAGATGAATGATTACTGAGGACAGCTCACTGGTGTGTTACAACCATTCCTACAATAATCTGTGTAACTGCTAAGGTCAGGTTTTGTTAAGTGAAGTGGAAGACAGACAATGTAGAATGCTGTAAGGGAGACACTGAAGGCAAACCTCATGACACCTGTAACAGTAATACATCCCCTGTGCATATATTGTGCATATATCAGCACAGGTGGCAAAGGAAAGAGTCAGTAAGCTTTGTATCAGATGCGATAGTGCTGTACTTCTGTAATACCTATCATGAGATAGGCAGGTGTTTCATTCACAGTACTGGTACATATGGGTGTGCGTGTGTCCATATATGTCACGTATGGTTGGGAATACATCCCATATGTTTTCACTCTCCTGAACACTGTTGTTGACACCAGTATAGAGTGAAGTGTAGAAAGAAAGGCATAGGCAGGTGGTTGAAGCTCACACATGTAAAGTGTCTGTATGTGTGTGGCATAGGTGTATATCTTTGTGAATGCCACAGTTTTATGTGTGTGTGTGTGTGTGTGTGTGTGTGTGTGTGTGTGTGTGTGTGTGTGTGTGTGTGTGTGTGTGTGTGTGGCTGTCCGGTCCCTGGAGTGAGGCTGTATTTTACCATAGTGAAATGTTAATGCCCCCTCCCCTCATCCACTCAATGCAATCTAGCATCCCTGTTGATATCATCAATTGTAGATGGGCAACTGCCTGTTAACATGTTCACCCTGGGGTGTGACCTGTTGTTACACAGCCTACTGATGGACCCCCCTCCCCACATACACTCACTGCACTGTAGTATCCCTGTCGATGTCCTCAATCTTAGGCCATTCCGACTACCTGTACATGTGTGATCTCTGTTGTGCATCCTGTAATTGCATAGTACTATAATGATGATATACACATAGGCAGGGGTTCTCATCCGAACACTGGCAGCTGTGTGTGTGTGTGTGTGTGTGTGTGTGTGTGTGTGTGTGTGTGTGTGTGTGTGTGTGTGTGTGTGTGTGTGTGTGTGTGTGTGTCAGAGTATATGTTACTGTGTCTGTTGTTACACAGCCTACTGATGGAAATATTTTCTGCTTAAAAACCTCAGCTTTGGCCGGCTAAGATCTAGCTGTATTCAACTGGACGTATAAGAGAATTTAAGTACCTTTATCTGCACTTTTTTCAAATAATACAGTATTTAAATTGATTTAACTGTGTTGCAGGAATATTAGCTGAACTGGATGTATTGACTCTGCTCTTCATTCAGTGCTTGCTTGAATTTTATTGTTTGTTAGTAATTGCAGGTGTGGGGGTAGCCACATTATTTGATTTCCTGTCCTTGCCTATTTAAGTGGTACAATTTGAAATATTTTCTGCTTACAAACCTCAGCTTTGGCTGGCTACGATCTAGCTGTATTCAACTGGACGTATAAGGGAATTTAAGTACCTTTATCTGCACTTTTTTCAAATAATACAGTATTTAAATTGATTTAACTGTGTTGCAGGAATACTAACTGAACTGGAAGTTTTGACTCTGCTCTTCATTTAGTTCCACCCACCCTCCCTGTTTTTGTTTTGATGTTAATCTTAGTGGCCTTGAAACTACCCGCCCCTCTTGTAAATTTCTGTTTGGATACTCCTGGGCCCATCTCAATTACTCACTCAACAGAGTGCAGTGAGATCATATTCTGATTTCAGGCACTCCTACTGTGTACATAGAGAGGATCTGGGAAACAGAAAAAAAAATTGAAGCTTGTTTCCTGCCTTTCCTGTTAAGTGGTATAGACTGTTTGTAGGCTTCTGAGCCCCCAAGCGCTTCTGTGTTGGAGGGAAGCCTTCTAGCTTAGTTTTTATTCGTATAACTAGCCAGTTTTCTAGTTTCAGCACTCAAATCTGTTTCTTTGAACTCAGCACTTGTTCAGAACTCATTGTAAGCACTACATAAGCTGCAAATTACTACAGCACTCAACTTTCCTCACTTGTCTAGTGGAAATCAGTTTTTAGTACTTAATAAATAAGCACTTATCCAGGCATGTCTAAGGGTCAGCTCCCAGTGATTTCTCCTGTCTACCTGATGAATCTGGGCATCATGGGGCAATGCAGAAATTGCCTCATGTACACAGACAACCCTCTCCTCCTACCACCCAACACTACAACCTGTGAGAGATGCACTTATATAGCCAAACTGGAAGCAAAGCTCTCTTCACCCAAGACTGGACTAGACAGTCAAGAGAAGAAGGTAAACACTTGCACCACATCACACTCATCACATAGTCCCTCAAAACCTACACCACCAAAACACACACATAGAAACACAAAACACACACCTACATTTGTGGAGGCTCTCAATAAAAACCTGCCAAAGCATCAGGGACATCCAAAGGATAAACACAAGCAAACTCTACCCCCCAACACAACCTAAATTACACATAGCCCACAAACTCAGTGTGCCACTCAACCACAGCCCATAAGGCATAACAACGTACCCAATGCTCTAGTCATAGGTGACTCTATAGTCAGGCACACTGATGTTCCACTCACTAGACTAAACAATGGGAAAGTTATTGTCAGCTGCCTGTCATGTGCCAGGATCCGCCACATAATGCATGCACTCAGGTCACTCCACAAGAAGTACAAATATGACACTGTCATTGTCCATGTTGGTGTGAATGACCTGAGACGTACCTCCCTGGACTACATGAAAAGAGACATGGAGGAGCTCTCCGATCATGTATCCCAGGCAGGTATGACCCTAACCCTGAGTAGCATCCTGCCATCACCCAGAATGATACCACAGTACAAGGACAAAATGATTGACTTCAACAATTGGCTAAGCTTCTGGTGTCATTCTAAGGGGATCCAGTATTTGTCTGCCTGGGACGAAATGATCGACAGCCCATGATGCTTTGCCAGAGGTGGCCTGCACCTGTCACCCTTAGGATTCCGGATACTGGCTAAGGCTCTTGCCACCCCTATAGTGCCTTTTTTAGGCAAGGTTCAAATGGCAAATTCACCACCGTAACAGGTACAAGCAAGCAAAATCTGAGGGTAATGCTACTCAATGCTAGAAGTGTAAACCTCAAAATGCACTCACTCGAGGCACTCCTTAAAATGGAGAACATTGACATCTGTGCAGTGAGAGAGACCTGGTTCAAAGCTCCAGAGAGCACCCCTGCATTACCAGGCTTCAATTCATACCACACCTTTCAGCCAACTAACCCAGAAAGAAGCACTAAAGGCGGAGGTGTGTCCATATTCATTAAGGATATCCACACCTCCAGGCTAGTTGCACAGCATAATGCATCCGAGATTATCCATGTGCAACTAACTCTGGGCAAGACCGCAATCCAAATTGTAGCTTGCTACAGACCCCCCACCATGCCCCAGGATTCACACTCCTCATTTCTTGATACACTGGAAAGTATTAGGGTACAACCCAACACACTAATAATGGGCGATTTCAACTACCCCACCATTAACTGGGAAAACTACTCATGTACCAACTCTTTTGCTCAACGTTTTCTAGAATTCATAAATTCCAATGCCTTGGATCAACTTATTCACACCCCCACCAGGGGCAGCAATATCCTAGACCTGGTCATTACCAACATGGGAAACTGGTGTTCCACACCAGAGGTTAATTCCTCGTTGGTCAGATCCGACCACAAGCTAATCAGCCTAGACATCCACATCCCACCCCCAGCCCCAATTAGGGAAACCATCGTAAAAAAACTTCTCAAAAGCCAACTTCACACTTCTTAAGACAGAAGTGGCACACTTCATGACACCCATGCAGATGGACAATAGAGGTATGACTGCCGAATCCTACACAAATGCACTTCATAAGCACTTACACAAGTGCATGGATCATGCTATCCCTAATAGAACCAAGATGTTATCCTCCAAAAAAAGGAAGCCAATCTGGTGGTCCTCTGCCATAAACAAACTCTACAACAGAAGAAAGAAACTGTTGCAAAAAAGAGTAAAATCCCATGACTAGAAGAACTCCCTGGTCAACCTCAGTAAGAAGCTGAGATCCCTCATAAAATCCTCCAAAGCTAGTTACGAAAACAAAATTGCCACTGACTCTAAAGACAACCACAAAGCATTCTATAGCTATGTCAGGAATCTAAATGGGAACACTCAGATCTGCTCTGAGTTACAACATAATGGCACTAAATATACAGAACCAACTGATATTGCCAACATCCTAGCAGATAGGTTCAGTGCTAACTTTACCCCCCTCTCACCCCCTAGAGGGCCCATCTCTATATCGGAAGAATGCAAAGTTCCTATAATCACGGCTGCACAGGTAAAAAACACACTCTCCAAAGCCAAGAACACAGCATCCATGGGATCTGACAATATCCCAGGCTGCGTTCTACACGAACTACAGAATGAACTGGCACCCTACCTAAGTACCATGTTCAGTCATAGCCTCACCTCAGGCTTTGTACCCACTGAATGGCACACCACGACAGTTATCCCACTCCACAAAGGGGGAGCCACAACGGACCCTGGGAACTACTGCCCCATTAGCCTGATGAGCCTGGTCTGCAAGGCCATGGAATGTATCATCGTGGAACTCATAAACAAAGACATTGGTAATCTCCAAACTCTGGACCCTACTCAGTTTGGATTTGTAAAAGGCAGATCATGTCTCCTAAACCTGATTGACTTCTTTGAAGCAGTCACCAAAGCCACAGATGAGGGTAAAATGGTTCACACAGCTTATCTAGATCTCGCCAAGGCTTTCGACACCATACCTCACTCTGGAATTATAGATAAGCTCACTAAACTAGGTATAAATCTCTATGTCACAAGATGGCTTGCCAACTGGCTCACGGACAGAACCCACACTGAGAAAGTAGCGGATTCCAAATCCAACATCAGACCAGTGACAAGAGGAGTACCACAGGGTTCAGTCCTGGATCCTCTCCTGTTTGGTATCTACTTCTCTGAAGTGCAGGTCAACACAGAAGGTCTTTGGCTAACAAAGTTTGCAGATAACTGCAAACTAGGAGCCATAATCGAAACTCCTAACGATGTGGACAAACTACAAAGGGCCTCACTGAGACAGATACCTGGTGTCAAAGCCATGGCCTGAAGCTCAATGCCAAAAAGTGTATTGTCATCCCCTTTGGTAAAAACTCTGTACCCATGAACTACCACATAGCTGTTAGTCTACTTAATGCCGAAAATGTGATAAGAGACCTTGGGACACAGGTGGACAGTAGTCTCTCCTTTGATAATCACATCGCCACAGTAGTCAGGAAATCCTTCTACGTGGCTCATCTCATCACAAAAGGATTCTCATCCAGAAAAAAAGAGGTCATTGTTCCCCTCTACTCATCACTCATTAGACCCATTATAGAGTACAACGCCCCTTTTGGTATGTACCTCACAAGACATCTACAACTGGAAAGACCACAGAAATACCTCACAAAGAGGATTACTGGCCTCAAACAGATGCCCTATGCAGGCCGTCTCAAAAAATTGCAGCTTTACTCCATCACATATCGCCTACTCAGGGGCAATCTCTGCCTAACATACAAAGCTATATCAAACCCAGAGCTGTTGGACATGCTCCACTTAAAGAAATCCCAATCCCTCTGAGCTACATGCTCTAGGGACCTTAACCTTGTCACCACAATAAACAGAACATGCTGGAGGGATAGATTCCTGTCCCAGAGACTTCCCATACTCTGGAACAGACTACCTATCTATGTCAAACAGAGCTCCTCATTAGCACTCTTCAAGAAAAATCTTGATGATTGGATGGGAAATGGGAAATTCACCCCGGGGATCACGTCTGTGGCTCTGCTCGACAGGGGGACAGGAAAATAATTTTCTTGGGTGGCGAAAGCCAGGGTACATTTTTTTGGCTAGGCTTGTATGGGCCCTAGGGCCAATAGCCTAGTACCTATCTATGACCCTATGAACCTATGAACCTATGAATCCCTGGGTGTGTCTGTGTTTGCATGCTGTCATGACAGTGGTTATTACTGCTTCCCAATGAGAAGCTACTATTTCCACTGGTCTTTACCCTTGTCATCCAGCATACCACTCTTTTACCTCCTCCCCACTCCAGGTAACTAAACCTGTGATGTCACCCACTATGGATGTGATGGCTCTGAACACAGTAACTTACTACACAGCTATCATCTTGGATCATTAGAACAGCAAACATAACTGAAACATGGGAGAATATAACTGTGATATGGAAGCTACAAAGTGCATGTAGGTATTGTCATAGTGACCTGTGGGTTGTCAACATGAGATATGGGACACTAACCGCAAACACCGACATCCCCCGACACATGCAACTACACCTGAAAGAGGAAGGCAGAACGTCAAGATCAACATGCTGTTAGTATTGTTACACATGATACATACTGTCAAATGTACAAAATGCATTCTAAAACTGTAATACATGGTATGTCTGCTGCTTGTCAACACTACTCAACAATATTAATCTACAATTGTCTACCAAGTATGTTCAACCTGTGCATCAGACCATATGAGCATGTCCATGCACCAATGGTGTGGAAGACAGGGATGTGGCACAGGCATCATCATATGCACAGGGTGATAATGTTTGCCAGACGCCTCGGTTGCACCATTGGATGACATCATGTGTGTGTTAGGGCCTGTGATATCATTGGGTGTGTGTGGATGTTATGTGCCTGTGTGTTGAGGTGCCCTACATTTGTTTCCGGTGTGTGTGTGTATGCATGCACACAGGTCTGGTATGTGGCTGGCCTACACAGGGGTATTATTGACAGCTGCAGACTGTACAATGCAGGTTTCATAGTTCATGGTGTCTGGCTACAGCCACATGACCTGTGCCTGCCAGCGGTTGCACGGGCACTACCAGGCAGAGATCCAGATTGGATACTGTCTGATGACACATGTCTACTGCAATCATGTCCCTGTTTGGATCATCCAGGACCACGTGCACATGGCCTGCTGTGTCCTGGTGTGGACTGCACAGCACCAGTTGCACTGCGGCTGCTACCACCGCTATGGGAGCGGGCATGTGCAGTAACATGTTCATGCAGACTTTCAACAGGTGATGTAGCTGACCTACGTCCATGTGCCCAATGCCTCACTCCCACCAGATGTTCCAGCACAGACATTCCATGCTCAAGGATTGACATGCCATGGTAAAGGACTCCCACCATGTCACCCAATCATCTATCCAAAACATCTGCAAGATGATAGTGAGCATTTGCAAGTCCCTGGATGTTGTCTGTTAATGAATGGACAATGGCCATCTGAAACCTCAGACCTTCTCTGTTGTGCCATTCAGCATGTGCCTGTGCCTTCATTACAGCCTGAAACATGCATCTGGTGACTCCAGCTGATGTGCTTGGTCTCGCAGGGGCATGTTGGCCAGTGGTCCTCCTATGAGCAGCACTGGGCACATGCCTGTGTGGGACATCACCAGTCAGTTGACTGGGATCATGGTGTGCAGGCACACCTTCCATAGTCTCCACACTTCCCTGTTCCATGCTACCACCCACCAACTGTCCTTCCTCTAGGGCCAGTGTTGATGGGGTATGTGTAGGCAGGGGAACTATGTGCGAGGATGAGGTGGGGGGGGACAGGTGGAATGGCAACCAATGGCACAGATTCACCCCTGACAACCCTGCCTGTGCCTCAATCATACTATCATCAACACTGCTAGAGACTGTGGTGACACTAACATCAGGTGGACCATAGGAGGGCAATGCACCTACATCAACACCTGTGAGGGGAAGACAAGAACTGTACATTACAAGTTATACCAGACACACAGACAGAGACACACACAGGCAGAGACACAGACACAGACAGACAGAGACACAGACAGACAGACACATACACAGACAGACAGACACACACAGTCACACTGATACTCAGACACACACACACACACACACACACACACACACACACACACACACACACACACACACACACACAGACACACAGATACACATGCTATATGCAGGTGATATGGCAGATGGCATTCAGCTTAGACAATTATAGTTTCAGCTTAGACAATTATAGTGGTAATTATCATACATCCCTGAGTTGCACACAACAACATGCATGTGTTATAGCAGACGGCATGCACCTTACACAATTATAGTGGTGGCTAGCATACATACCTGTATTGCGCTATTTGTGTTAGTAGCCTATGCCCCATACCTGCAACACAATGCATGCACTTTGCACCATTGCACCGCACTGCCATGGTGTGTGTAACATACACCACATGTTAACATACCATCGCTGACCTTTTTACATCTGTCACTGATGCTTTGTGTTGGCCACTGCCCCTATGTGTGAGGACATGAGCAGTAGGGTATTCCGACTGCATACTATGTTTGCCTGAGCCCTAGCTTGTATATCTCCCACAAAGCAGTGCATGTCTGTTCAACATTATTCCACCTACACCTGAGCTGAGTCTAGACATTGTGCATGTGGCTGTAAACACATGTTTGACATGGCTGTCCCTACTTTGCAATGGTGCCACAGACCAGCACAGGTTTACAGTACACTGGCCTGCTGTGTGGCGTATGACCTTACCAATCACATGTAGTATGACATGTTTTCTGCTGATGTGTTGAATGACATGCATACATGTGTAACACAATGGTGTCCTTTTCAATCTACAGTATGATAATGGTGTCCCAATGCAGGGACATGTTATACTAACATGGGCCTTCAGCTGATGCAATGTTGTCTGTCCACCCTACAAATATGCATGTACATACTGCACATTGAGCTGATGTGCATAGCCATTGCAGGGCATCATGTGGCTTCACAATTGCTATACAGAGTGAGCTACTGACACAGTTCATAGCCATGACTATGTTCACATACAATACATATGTATTGTGGAATGTGACCCATGTCACTGAGGTGTATACACACTAAACGCTAATGTGGAATGTGTGACACAGGTCACAGAAGGGTATACGGATGACACCCCTGCACATCTGCAACCATATTACTGATGCCTGGCAACTATGCCCACACATGGCTAACTTAGCAGTACTCTATGTCTCACATGCCATCTGTGTACCTCACACACATGAGGAGCAGGCATGACAGTGATATCTGACACCAGCAAGGTGAATGTACTGTATCTGTGGCCTGATGTAGTTGTATGTGTATGTTGTGCAACACATGTATGTATTTGGATACTGTACAGGTGAATGCTTTCATGTCGTGACACACTCAAGATGTTCAAGACATGTTATGTGGTGGTTTCATGTTATGCCTACACAAGCTGTGCACAGGCCTGTAAGATGTTTAGTGTTTCACATCTGCAATATCACCATTACACAAAGGCCATAGTTGTATTGTGTCAAGCCAATGTACAACAGGGTGTACACACATGTACATCACTTCTACTGTGTGTGTTGCTTCATGTCTCTGGCCATCCTCCATGGCCATGTGTACACATGTTCTGTCCAATGGTTGTGACGGCCACCTTATTTCACATGTCAGTGTTATCCCATATGACATACACCCATAGATGTCATATGCTCCACTGAGGACAGGGTTATGCAGACAAAGGGTGGTATGTATGTGATGTGAGACATGTTTTGCAGGATAGTTGAGCAGTGTTGCAGGCAGCCCACTACATGTCATGGACATGTCAGGTAGCACATGACATTTTGTGACATTCATAGCAAGGGTATAATCCACAAGGGTGTATCCTGTGGGCCAGTCATAGTCCAGCAACAACACATTTACAGTGTGGGCACACATATCCTCTTTGTACAGTAGTGTTTGTATTCCCAACATGTGTAATGCTGATATGTAGTACCTGTCCCTACAGGGAAACACACCTCCACAATTGTATTCACTGCTGTCCATACATCTGGCAATGACAGTTTGGAAGGTTTAGTGTAGGTTTTTCATATAGTCTTCAATAGTTTCACATGGGTAAACACTGTGATGCATTGCAGGTCTGACCAGTGTCCATTAAGAGGACCACCATACATTATATGTACGTGTGTTATGGCAGATACCATGCAATTAATATGTTCCGTGCATTATCAAGCCTGGTAAATAATAACAATCTCACCTGATCAGGCTGCTGTCACTGCAAAATGCCAGAGGTACCTAAACAGGAGTTTCACAGCAGTAAGATCATTATCCACACCTGTGTGATATCTACAGGGTGCAATGTCCATGTTAGCACATAAGCCAGTACAATACACTATACTATGGAGTATGCATATCTGTGCATACATAGAGTAGCAGACAATAGTATGTGGCATGTGTGCATACATGCCTTGTATATAATGTTACACTACATATTGTAAAGTAACACATGTAACTATGTGAAATATAGTTGTGTTATATGTGCAGTAATGACTTACCAGGCAACTCCAGTCTCAGTGGTTGAGAGACACCCACCTCCACAATACCAGCTAAAGCTTGTGGATGGAGGTCTGCAGGTGTCCACAGGTTGGCTAGTAGCTCCTCGGTATGTGTGAGTGGGAGCTGGGTGAGTGGCCCTCCACCTGTTGCACCTTGTTCCCTGGCAATTGCATTAGCACGCTGTTTCACCCATCTTATGAGGTCAGTGCAGTGTCGGTGCACCTCCCGATAGGTGTGATTGTGACTGCCAACATCATTTACCCTCCTGCAGAGTTCCTCCCACAGGCATCCCACTGTTGTGCCTCCTGTGGCACATGGCTGAAGAGTGTTGTATGGTTGTCAAGGAGGTATGGGACGAGGACCTCATCCTCCAAGCAGCTGCTTGCCGGCAATCTGCTACCTGGCATACCTGGAAGACATAATGATGGAGACAGGTCACAGTAACTCACAGAGAAGTACAGAGGTACAGCTAAACATACATGTGTATCACATTTATTAAGATTACAAATACATCTTTGCAAATCTACATGACACTAACACCACTGACATGTATAAGTCACACACATTTGACACTTACTGGTGATGTGATGTTATCGCCATATATGTGTGTGTCATGGGATGACATTGCTCATACACCATGTGGATGTTGTCTTGACGTGACCATGTTTGTTTGCCTGTACCGGTGTCTTTACCTATCAGCACATTCCTGGATGTGTTCACATTAATGCAATCGACCATAATGCTGTGTATATGTCACATATATAGTCATACATAGCCATTAGGGACATGACCTGTGACCCTGCAGACTTGCAAGCATGTATGTGTTTTGCCATATACATCTACATGGCACTGCACAGCTGTGTAGCATCCTGCCATGTATTGTCTGTGTTGCACATGTGTAACACATGGGACAATAGCTAGCCTGATGGTATTTGCAGGGTTGGATATCAGCTATAGCATGTATGGTCATAGTGATCTAGTAGGCTATATGCCCTGGGCCATTTTTAAGCCTAGGCAGACAGGTTACCTAGCTGTAGGCAAGAAACAGGTAAGTTTCAGTGGCCAGTTCAAGCAGTGCCACAGAACTGATCCACAGGGTAAATGATATTTTTGGCATGCGGTCATCACACCATGTCACAGAGAGGGGCGATGTGCAGCTTCGCTGAACAGGGATGCATAGTATGGCAAGAGTATGTTAAGTGTATGGGACAGAGATCTGTCAGGCATGTTGTGATCATTGTACTAGAAAGGTGGATGTCCATGAAGTATGTGTTTATTTGGGATCAGGATGTGTTAAGTGTAGCATGTCCAACACAACTGAGTTGGACATGGCTTTATTCAGGGTAGGCTGCATGCTACATAGTGCAGCAAGGGATTGGGAAGGGCAGTGTAGGCCATCTACTCATGGGCAATAACCCTTAATGGAAATATGTAATCTATTATGGGTCACATGGGTGTTGAGTATGGCTGAGCAATTATCTCTATATTCCTGGATGGCACCCTGTCATGATTAGGGGTGCCACATATGACTACCTGTCTGGTGTGGTGAAGTAACTATCGAAGGAAAGAGTACTGTCCAGCTGCAACCCATACTCACAGTTGCCATTATGTTGACTGCTGCCTAGGTGGTAGTTCATGGGTACAGGGTTTGTAACATAAGGGATGACAATGCAATACTTAGCTGTCAGATTGTAGCCATACATCACACACCACACATCTGACACAGTAAGGCCCTTCTGTATGTTGAACACAGCAGACATTGAGTTGACTATTGCTCCTAGCTCATAGTCATTTGCAAACATCAATAGGCTGATGCCTTCTGTGTTAGTCTGTGTGGTATAGATAACAAAGAGGGGGAGTACCAGGAATGAACACTGTATTACTGTGGCTGGCACTGGTTTGGTGTGCTTGTATTAGTCAAGCACCTTCTTTAGTGTTGATTCTGCCAGCAGTCCAGTTGCCAACCACTCCTGTGAAATAAGAATATACACCTAGTTTACTGAGTGTAGCTGGAACACAGTATGGGTGATGGTGTCCTACTACCTGGCAATATCATGATATGCAGTGTGAATCAACCCTACTGTCATCTACATCTGCACCGAGTACATCAAATACGTTGATCACAGTTCATGGCCTTACAGCCCAGACTCAGCAGGGTAGTTGTGCACTATTTCCCATTATCAGTGGTGTCTCCCCCTTTGTGGGGTGTGATAACTGTTGCTGTGCACCATTCAGTGTGTACACAGCCTAACATGGAGCTATTATTGAACATGATGTGTATGTGGATAGCTGAATGCTCTTACATTTGTGTAGGATACACCCTGGGATGTTGACAGGTCCCATGAAAGCTGTATGTATGGCTTTAGAGAGTGCAGCTTGTACCTGCATAGTCATTATTACAGGCGCCCTGTAGTGTACATGGATATATTACTAAGTGTGCCTGTTGGGGGTGTGTGGGTTTAGGTTCTCCAATAACCTATCTGGATGAACAGGTGCTATTCCTGTAAGTGCAGTACTTCCCATGCCATAGTGCTGTGTAGCACGGCAGGTCTTGTCTTTGCCATTACGATTAATGACACAGCTATAGAATGCGCTGTGCTTGGCTTCATAATATATGGCTGATTAGTTTCACAGTAGCTTTGTGCGGTTTTATATGGTGTATCTGCATCTTACTGAGGCTGACCAGGGATCATCTACACTCATGTGTGTTCACTCTTGCAACAGTTACTAACTTCTGTGGTAACAGTTTAAAGCATGGTACCACCAGTTTGCCTTCTTGTTTGTGTTGGGTTGAATCCTAGTTCTGTTTCAATGGCACAATCACTGCACACATGTGACTGCTTAAGGTTCATTTGTGTAGGATTCAGCATTTGCTCATGCATTGTTCATCTGCAAGGGTGCCATGACAGTCACCACTCTGCTCTTAGGAAACATAACATTGGCATTGGAGACTAACTATGTGTAGCATACTGTTAGCCCTGTTTGTGTGGCTACTGTGATGCTGGTCACTGGGGTCGATGGAATCCAACATGCATTGAGCGCAGGTGATGGTACATGAGAAGTCTTCGCAGTTCATAATGGAATAGTTGAGAGTAGACATTATTATGGTTTTGTCTCAGACCTATTCTTTCCCATTACAGCACATTATGACAGTTGGGAAATTCACGGCCTGGTGGGGGATCTGTCTCAAGGTGCAATTTGAATTCCACTTTGGCACAAAGGTAGTTTCTCAGCATAATGCATCTGAAGTTATGCAAGTGCAACCAGTGTGGGGGTGTATTGATGGGTGCTCTGTCGCAAGGTGCAATTTGAATTCCACTTTGGCACAAAAGTAGTTGCTCAGCATAATGCATCTGAAGTTATGAAAGTGCAACTAGCGTGGGGGTGTACATATCCTTCAGCAATATGGACACACCTGTGGCCCGTGTGTTCCAATAAAGGATAATGGGCAAGAGGTGAGGTATGTGTTATAACATGGTCATGCAGGTGTGCTCTACGGAGCATTGAAACATGTCTCAGCCACTGCACAGATATGTTCTCCATGTTAGGGATTGACATATGTGTGCCCATATAGAGTTTTTGACATGTATCATTGTGTAGCAAGACCCGCAGTTTATTGCTTGGCTGTCCCTGTAACAGCAGTGGACCTTCACTTGAACTGTGCATGATGAAGGCACTATAGGGGAAGCATGAGCCCTAGGCAGTATCCAGATTCCCAGGGGTGACAGGTGCAGGCCCTGTCTGGCAAAGCATCATGGTCTGTCAACCATGTTATCCCAGGCAGACAGATACTGGATACCCTTTGACTTGCACCACTACACTAGACAATTGGGGAATACAATCCTTTTGTCCCTGTACTGCAGTATCATTCGGGCCAATAGCAGAATGCTACCTAGGCCTTGGGACATACCTGCATGGGCTACAAGAGCTGACAGTTCTTACATGTGTTTCCATGCAGTCCAGGCTACTGCATCACAGGTCCTGCACAACATGGAATATGCCAGAGCCATGTGTATAGTTCATAAGGTGGTCTGAGTGTATGGGTATGTGGCTAATCATGGCAGACAGGCAGCTGACAGTATGTATGCCCTCGAATAGGTCGGTGTGTAACATAGTGCTAGAGTTTGCATTCACAAATGTGTACTGTTGGGCATGTTTTTAGCCACGTGTTCTGAGGTGTGGTACAGTTATGCAAACTATGTCATACAGTTTGTTTATTTCGGTGTCTGTCTCTTCCAGCTTGGGGGGGGGTCACTTGTTTGGCCAGATACTTGGAAGCATCTGTGAATGTGTGTAATTTCAAGTAGTGTGTGTACTTACTGTGTTCTGGTAAGGGTATGTGTTGGTTGTGTTGACGAGCTGCATGTGTTAACCTACACCTCATGACTGTCCAGTCTAGTCATTGCTGTAGACTGGGCTGCCTTCCAGCTTACCCCTGTAGCTGCATCCCAAACAATGTGTGGGGCATGGTGTTAACTGGGTTTGGCAGTGTACATGGCATAGAGATTACATTCCCCCAGGATGGCCACATACACAAAGCTGACATTAATAAACACCAGTAGCTGACTAGTGGACATGCCTGTGTGAGCATTCAGTACTACAAGTACCAAGTACTGTATTTAGTTTACATATTGCTTATGAAGATGTTTTAGACAGTGATGCTCACATGTAAATATTTGTGTTAAGAACATGGCAACACTGGCTATTACGGAAACATTGTAGCTACTTTTAGCAGCAATCCTCCTCTGAGGAGCACATCACATCCTGTTAGTTGATTACAGATGATGCAAGTGTCTACAGGTCTGTTTCCTTCTTTGGGTATAAACTCACATATCCACCAGGACCATGAGCTCTGCTGGGCACAGACACCCACTCTCCAAACAGAGTCAGGTATCAATAGACTCTGATGCCACTATCAACATGATCAGGATATAATCAGATAGTGTGAGCCATCACCTATGAAACAGCTATTACACATGGGCACCTGTCTCCTACATATTACACTCCTACTGCAGAAGTTACACTGGAGTTAAAAATGATATGCAACCTGTTTCATTACCATTGCTGTGCACTACCTTACATACAGTATGTGCAAGTGGCTGTTAGATTGGCAAAAAGAGGTTGGGCTACACAAACCTGGTAGTTCAACCAGTGTGTCTCTACTCTCAATATCCACTCTATGTAGGTGTGCACATAGCCATTTGGCCCAGCCCTGTAACAAGGGTCACTGCACATTTGCATAACATGTACACATGCACAGCTGTTATTGCTTGCAAACAATACTAGAGAGGACCAGCCCTGTAACAAGGGTCACTACACATTTGCATAACTTGTGCACATGCACAGCTGTTGTTGCTTGCAAATGATACTAGAGAGGTGGATATTACATGTGTTATGTGCATGGATAGTTACCTGGCTGTTCCAGTTATCTTTGCTCTCATGCTGCTAAACTGTCAGATGAATACAAATGATATGTATCCTGTTATTGAGTATTGTAATTGCCAATAGACATAACTACTGTTTGCATAACATAACAGAACTGCTATGTAGAATAGGATACAGATCTGCCTAAAATACTGTACATTACACAGTTATTGGCACAATATCCCACAATGCACACCATATTTGCACGGTAAGCCCACCTTTAACACATTCATCTTACTTATACACCCATACATATGTCGAATGTTACAATATATCAACATATACTAACCCCTGTTATAGCACATACTTGTTGGACCAATCCTGACACTGACAGTGGCTAGAAGTGAATTGGTGGGTTCCAAGCCCATATCATCCCTTGTGGTGTATGCGGAGTTTACCGTGTGACCTACAGCAGTACACACATAGAATACTACAAGCATTACTATTGCTCAACAATACATCTTTACAAAATGGCTATTTCCACTATATGCATTGATTACACTGTAATTCTTACAGAATAGGTACTACATACACAGACATACTACATGTTATACATACCTTCTTAGTAATCAGAAGTGTTATTGACTAGTACAATACTCATTTTTGGTTTGTCTTTTAGTGTTTTGTACTGTCCTACAGGTAGATACAGATGGTCTGAATGTGTGACAAGGCAACCTTTTATAGTTACAGATCAGTAACATGTGGTATCCCGATAACCAATTGGTGTTCCTAAGTAGCTAATTACATGCACATCAGTTGCACTGCTACTGCCTTAGCCAATACCATGGCTACAGTGGAGTATAACTGAGTACTCTACTTGGGAGTTGTCCCTTTGCCTTACTTGTGAGGATGACAGCGTAGGAGTGTTGCTTGCGATCTGTTGCAACAGCTGTATGGAGATGAACAGTAATATACTGTGTGTAATGCCTAGAGGATTTGGTCTAAATGTGAGTACTGCTGTTATATTTCTGAACATTGCTACTTGTGCAGGGTTTGCCTGTACCTAATACTTCTGTATATGTTTCAGTCTGGCCAGGTTGTTTGACCAGCTCAAGGCTGCATAGCTATGCATATAATGTTAGGGGGTTTACAATGTGCTAACCAGACATATTTAGTTTGGTGTTACTGTGTATTTTACTGTGCTGATAATCAGTACTCGGTAACACTTCCTGGTGTACGAACCTTTCAACCCTCTGAAACGGGATTAGTTCATACAAACCCTGTTACATCAGCAGCTGTTCAGTTGTATAACAGCAACTATTTCACATAGGGCCATGTTAGTGTGGCTGTGTCCAGGAATGTTAAGTTTTCAGCAGATATTGTACAGTAGATGAATAATTGGTTATGGTATGACAGTATGTATTGATGTAATTATTTTGGTTGTGGGGTAGATGTTGGTGGGTGTACATAGCACATGCAGGTGTGTAGGAACCCCTTTTATACGTCTATATGTGTGTGGGTGTTCTTTCCCTATGTGAACACCTATCCCTTAGTGGACTAATACTATGGTAATTGCAGAGTGATTCATCAAGGCACTGTTAAATGCTTCCTGTATAGCATGCAGGTACTGTTAGTCCTTGAATCCTTTTGGCAATACATCAGAATGTAATAAAGTTTTGCAAAATGAAAGCTGTCTGTGTATTTCTGTCATGGATATTTGCAGTCATTGCAATTGCGCTGGTGACTGTGTCCATAGAACATATTTGTAATAATAATAATAATAATACTATATTATTGCATACATTTATCTTTACCTCCATAGATGTGTAGATGTTTTTAACCTATCTATATATCTGCATATATATGTAGACCTGTATATATCGACATGTCTCTATGTATCTCTTTTATATATATATATATATATATATATATATATATATATATATATATATAAGCATACACCTTTAATTGGGTACATGGTGGGTTGTCCTATTTCAACACATTCCTCCCTTTTGTGTTTTAACCTGTCTGCATACACAACTGGGATAGGTGCATCCCAAGTAGGTTACCCTGAGGATGGAGTACACGGTTGCGGGGTTCTACTCCTGAAGGTGTTATTATTTTACTCTGAGAGTAGGCACTGGTAGGGAAAGTGTGAATAACGCACATTTACGCGGTTGTAAGCAGGTTTGCCCATGTTCTGCATGACGTTAAGCAAAGGTTAAACCTGTGAAGTGCTTCTCGGTTTACCGTGTTTCAGCGCCGCTTACTGTCACGCAAACCCATGGAAACCCACTTACAATTGCTTGAGTGCTTTAATCCACCTGCATCCAACAGCCCTTATTCTGGCCCTCAAAATAACCTAACAGCCCTTGCAGGTCTTAAACCCGGGACCATGAACACCACAGTCACTGACTTTACAACTAAGGCATCTGAGATATGTACAAATGTTATGGTGTTTAGAATATACATTGTACTACAGACATTCCTCACTACTGAAAACAAATGTGACAGTCAGTTGGTGTACATATGTCTGATACATGTTAATGTTCATATGTTTGTGAAATTAGGTGTTGCAATGTGACATGACAGAGTGTATTATGAATGAGAAAGGGTCTTATTTTGTGTCCTTTTTATATTGTCCCCATACTCCATGTATACCCCTCCAGTTCACTTATTGGACATACGACCCAGGCCCTCCTTGATGCATGATTGCATTACCTATCATTCCTCCCCCACCCCAATCTTCACATACACAACAACCCCCTTCTATGGTGAATTAGGTTAATATTAATTGTTATAATACCAGAGCTGCATGTGTTTTGTGTACACTCCAATTCCTTTGGAGTGCTTCTGTGTCACGAAGTGTGTTCATAGGGTTCTTCTACATTTGATCAACAGACCATTTGATCGACACTCATTTGGTCGAAAGTTCATTTGATCGAAAACCAGTATTCAAGGCATAAAACTGGGATTTGTCCCCCTCCCCAATGTTATGCAACCATGGAGTTGATATATATAGGTAGGGGGAATGTGGGGGCACAGCAACCCACATTAGGAGGTGTGGGGGTGAAGCCTCCCACCTATTTTCATTTAAAAGAAGAAAATAACACAAAAAGTACACATTTTGAATGAAAATAGGTGGGGGGCTGTGCCCCCCACGCCCCTCTAACTATATATAACAACTCCAGGGTTGCACAAAATTATATATGCAAGAGAAACCTTGAAGAGTGGATGGGGAACAGTAGTGGCACCCCAGGGATCCCACCATTGGCTGTGCTCCACAGAGGGACAGTTAATGAATCATTGGGGTGGCAAAATCTGACACATTTTGGCTAGGCTTATGAATAGCCTCTGGCAGTTGGCCAAGTACCTACCTATGAATCTATACATACAGTGTCTGCATATGCTGATTGCTTAATTTACTGTTCAGATGTTGACTTACCTTGTGCCAATGGCAGTTGTGTGTGCAATTGTTAAGGGTTGCCTCTGTTGGATGCACACAGTAGACTGCCTATACATGAGAATTTACAGGTAGTCTTGTATGTGCAGCATCCATTTTTATTGTGTGTGCAAGTGGAGAAAGGTGTCTGTCCCTAGGTGCCTACACTGTCAATGTGTGTGCTATACATTCCCTCTTTGTCAAGGCATGGGCATACTGGGCATGCCTCCATCTGCCAACTGGGGCTGGCTCAGGGTGTTCATGGTCTGAGTACCTCTGTGCCTTTGGGGCCCTTTGCAATGGTGGTGGGCTGTGAGGGCCTTCACCATTCTGTCCCTGCTGCAGTTGTTTCCACAGGACCATATTGTGTACCATGGCACACACTATGAAGATGTGGGCACATGTGCTTGGAGAGTACTTCAAGGCTCCACCAGATATGTCTAAGCAATGGAACCATGATTTCAGCATCCCAAACACACACTGTATGATGATATTGGTTTGTGCGTGTGCCTCATTATGGCGTTCCTGCATGGGTGTGTGTGCATTTCTGATGGAAGTCATCTCCACAGTTCCAGCGCATAGCCAGCATTCCCCACCAGGTGGCCATTTGGGATGTCCCACCTGGCAAATAACAGATACAGCTGTGAGGCATGCCAGATGTGGGAGTCGTGATAGCTTCCAGGGCTGCCAGCACACACATCCATGATAATGCCCTGGGCTTTGCACATGACCTGGCATTTGATGGAGGGTTATCCCTTGTGGTTTATGTAGCGCCTAACTTGCTCACCGGGTGGTGACTTTATGTGTATGTGCATGCAGTCTATTGCACCCAGTACCTCCGGGTATTCTGCACATGGTGGAAGAGACGCATATTGCTGGCCAACTCCTCCTGTGTTCGAGGAAAGTATATGTGCTCATTGGCATGTGGTAACATGGCATCCAGGAACTGGTGTAGTACCCTGGATGCTGATGCCTGTGAGATCCCCATGATATCCCCAGTTGGTCTTTGAAAGGTACCTGTAGCTAGTATTCTCAGGCTTGTACATACCTTCATATCCACTGGGATGGGTTTCCCTCTGTTTTGTTCTGGCTCTGAGGCATGGCCGGCACAGCACCACACGTTGCTGTAGGATTTCCCTGTCCACCCTGTAATTCTCTACTATCTCCAGATCATGTACCCCTGGTAGGTTACCCTAGGTCTGAACAACCTCCTCCTCCTCTGGTGCCTGAGGTGGTCATGTGCAGCATCCTCCACACCTGCTTCAGTCTCCAACACATGCTGGTGGATCAAAGCTATGGCATCCCCTAACATGTACATAATAAAAGATCCCCATCTGTATACACCACTGGGGCAGAGTGTATGGGAATACACAAATTTGTGTGAGGTGCTTTCACATTTTATAGTATTGTGCTATGGATGCTGCTGATGTCATTGGGTGTATATGAGCTATTCCATCTGCAGCGTGTCTTAATTATGGGTTTTGCAATGTGTACTGCAAGTGTGGGACTTTTACTCTGGAGATCTACTTGCCTGCCTTGATTACTCTGTTGCCCTTTAATTCACTTTTAGACCTGGATCCCCTCCCATTATCAGGCATGCATCCACCTGCCATCTTTTTTGTTTTGTACTTTTCCTACCCAGTCATGGCAAAATGTGATTTGTAGCTGATATACTGCAAATGGGCTTTGTTCTGCTTTGACACTTTACTGTTTACTTTGCAGTACAGCCCCTCCCCTTTCCTGTCCTGCAGGTAGCTGCTTGCAGCCTTGTTAGCTGTTGTCAATGTCCCACTGTAGGCTCCTATGTGTTAATTAGTCATGTGTACTCTAATTTCACTGCTGCAGCAATTTCTTATTTCTTTCCTATATCCTTCCTGTTTCAGCTGCAGTGCACACCATGCATACCCATTTACCGGGTTTACGTGCGTTTTCATCTCCGTTCACATGCATACTCGGTTACCTTGTGTACTCTCAGCTAAGCATACCTATGGCCAATTCGACACACCCCTATCCTGCAGCTTTGCCTAGCTAGGGGCAAATCAGTTTAGCAATGCTCCAATGTGCTTACAGCAATGGAACACACCCCTCACTTGATGTCATCCTTATCTCAAGGGCACACCTCATGTTATAACGCTATGCTGTGAGATGCATCCTTACACCAGCGGGGAATCTGCGATTCACTATTACTCCTCTCATTTGCATGGCATTGCCTACTAATTCGTAGCTACTGTGCATAACACTGTCACTGCCCCTTAGCACCCTTGCACCATAGTATGGAGTAGCATGCCTGCCACTGCCTATTATGGGGAAATCATTATATGTGTTTCATTGTGGTTTTATTCTATATTTTTATATATTCCTTGCGATCCCCTTTGCACATCGCTGCTCTGCGCTTTCACGTCGCAATAGTGCGACTATATATATATATATATATATATATATATATATATATATATATAAAGTTAATTTTATATTTTGTACATGTTTTTTATGCCAATGGCTATATATTTAGCCATTGGCATATATTAACAATATAATACATGTGCTTGGTCGACTGTCACGGCTCCGATTTTATGTTTTCAAAAATGTAAACCATTTTCTACAGTTTACATTTCTGCATACTTACACTATGCCTGCACCACTTCCTGAATTGCTACATACCTTCACCTGCATGCTACACTGCTGCACATGGGGCAATTAGCATACATGGCTCAGGAATTGTGTGGTTGTAGTGTACGCAGGCAGTGCACATGGAAACATCTCGTGCCTGAATCGCTCGGCGGCCATATTTGGTATTAGAATGCCGACGCTATGCCTGCACCTGGCACAAGCTTCATGAATCCCAGGGCCTGTCTCACATCCCATACATACCACCCTTTTTTTGCATAACCCTTTCCTCAGTGGAGCATATGACATATGTGGGTGTATGTCATATGGGATAACACTGACATGTGAAATAGATGGCCATTACAACCATTGGACAGAACATGTGTACACATGGCAATGGAGGATGGCCAGAGACATGAAGCAACACACACAGTAGAAGTAATGTACATGTGTGTACACCCTGTTGTACATTGGCTCGACACAATACAACTATGGCTTTTGTATAATGGTGATATTGCAGATGTGAAACACTAAACATCATACAGGCCTGTGCACAGCTTGTGTAGGCATAACATGAAACCACCACATAACATTTCTTGAACATCTTGAGTGTGTCACGACATGAAAGCATTCACCTATACAGTATCCAAATACATACATGTGTTGCACAACATACACATACAACCACATCAGGCCAGAGATGCAGTACATTCACCTTGCTGGTGTCAGACATCACTGTCATGCCTGCTCCTTATGTGTGTGAGGTACACAGATGGCATGTGGGACATAGAGTACTGCTAAGTTAGCCATGTGTGGGCATAGTTGCCAGGCATCAGTAATATGGTTGCAGATGTGTAGGGGTGTCACCCATATACCCTTCTGTGACCTGTGTTACGCATTCCACATTAGGGTTTAGTGTGTATACTCCTGAGTGATGTGGGCCACATTCCACACTAAATATGTATTGTATGTGAACACAGTCATGGCTATGAACTTTGTCAGTAACTCACACTGTATAGCAATAGTGAAGCCACATGATGCCCTGCAATGGCTATGCACATCAGCTCAATGTGCAGTATGTCACTGCATATTTGTAGGGTGGACAGACAACATTGCGTCAGCTGAAGGCCCATGTTAGTATAACACGTCCCTGCATTGGGACACCATTACGGCACTGTAGATTGGAAAGGACACCATTGTGTTACACATGTATGCATGTCATTCAACATGTCAGCAGACGACAAGTCATACTACATATGATTGGCAAGGTTATACGCCACACATCAGGCCAATGTACTGTAAATCTCTGCTGGTCTGTGGCACCATTGCAAAGTAGGCACAGCCATGTCAAACATGTGTGTACAGCCACATGCACAATGTCTGTAGACTCAGCTCAGGGGTAGGTGGAATAATGTTGAACAGGCATGCACTGCTTTGGGGGAGATATACAAGCTAGGGCTCAGGCAAACATAGTATTCAGTTGACATACACTTCTGCTCATGTCCTCACACATAGAAGCAGTGACCAACACAAAGCATCAGTGGCAGATGTACAAAGGTCAGCAATGGTCTGATAACATGTGGTGTATGTTGCACACACCATGGTAGTGTGGTGCAACAGTGCATAGTGCATGCATTGTGTTGCAGGTATGGGGCATAAGCTACTAACACAAATGGTGCAATACAAGTATGTATGCTAACCACCACTATAATTGTGTAAGGTGCATGCCGTCTGCTATAACACATGCATGCTGTTGTGTGCAACTCAGGGATGTATGATAACTATCACTATAATTGTCTAAGCTGAATGCCATCTGCCATATCACTGGCATGTTGCATGTCATTGGGTGCCATAGCATGTGTCTGTGTGGTATAACTTGTAATATACAGTTCTTGACTTCCCCTCCCAGGTGTTGATGTAGGTGCATTGCCCTCCTGCGGTCCACCTGATGTTAGTGTCCCCACAGGCTCTACCAGTGATGATGAAAGTATGATTGACGCACAGGCAAGGTTGTCAGGGGCTGAATCTGTGCCATTGTTTACCATTCCACCTGTATCCCCCTCATCCTTGCACACAGTTCCCCTGCCTATACCTACCCCATCACCACTGGCCATAGAGGAAGGACAGTTTGCAGGTGGTAGCATGGAACAGGGAAGTCTGGAGACTATGGAAGGTGTGCCTGCACACCATGATCCCAGTCAACTGACTGGTGATGTCCCACACAGGCATGTGCCAGTGCTGCTTGTAGGAGGACCACTGGCCAACATGCCCCTGTGAGACAAAGCACATCAGCTGGAGTCACCAGACAAATGTTTCAGGCTGTAATGGAGGCACAGGCACATGCTGAATAGCACAACAGTGAAGGTCTGAGGCTTCAGAGGTCTGCTGTCCGTTCATTAACTGACAACATCCAGGCAATTGCAAATGCTCACCATCATGTTGCATATGTTTTGGATAGACGATTGGGTGACATGATGGGAGTCCTTGACCATGCCATGTCAATCCTCAAGCATGGAATGTCTATGCTGGAACATTTGGTGTGAGTGAGGCATAGGGCACGTGGACGTAAGTCAGCTACATCACCTATTGAAGGTCTACGTGAACATGCTACTGCACATGCCCGCTCCCATAGTGGTGGTAACATCAGCAGTGCAGCTGGTGCTGTGCAGTCCACAACAGGACACAGCAGGCCATGTGCACGTGGTCCTGGACGGTCCCAGCAGGGACACGATTCCAGTGGGCATGTGTCATCAGACAGTACCCAATCTGGAAGTGCTCATATGGTCTGATGCACAGGGTGAACATACTAGGTAGACAATTGTAGATTAATATTGTTGAGTAGTGTTGACAGGCAGCAGACATACCATGCATTATAGTTTTAGAATGGATTTTGTACGTTTGACAGTATGTATCATGTGTAACAACACTAACAGCATGTTGATTTTGATGTTCTGCCTTCCTCTTTCAGGTGTAGTTGCATGTGCCGGGGGATGCCAGTGTTTTCGGTTCGTGTCCCATATGTACAAGTTGACTTCTCACAGGTCTGTATGACAATACCTGCATGCACTTTGTAGCTTCCATATCACAGTTATAATCTCCCATGTTTCAATTATGTTTACTGTTCTAATGATTCAAGAGCATGATAGCTGTGTAGTAAGCTACTGTGTTCAGAGCCGTGACATCCATAGTGGGTGACATCACAGGTATAGTTACATGGAATGGAGAGGAGGTAAAAGAGTGCTATAGCGGATGACAAGCGTAAAGGCCAGTGGAAATAGTGGCTTCTCATTGGGAAGCAGTAATACCCACTGCCATGACAGGATGCCAACACAGACACACCCACACACTCAGGGATTCACAGACATAGTAACACACACTCTGACACACACACACACACACACACACACACACACACACACACACACACACACACACACACACACACACACAGTTGCCAGTGTTTAAATGAGAACCCCTGCCTATGTGCAAATCATCATTATAGTACTATGCAATTACAAGATGCGCCACAGAGATTACGCATGTACAGGTTGTTGGAATGGCCTAAGATTGAGGACATCGACAAGGATACTACAGTGCAGTGAGTGTATGTGGGGAGGGGGGTTCATCAGTAGGCTATGTAACAAGTCACACCCCAGGGTGAACATGTTAACAGGCGGTTAGAATGCCCGTCTAAGACTGATGATATCAACAGGGATACTAGATTGCATTGAGTGGATGGGGGGAGGGGGCATTAACATTTCACTATAGTAAAATACAGCCTCACTCCAGGGACCAGACAGCCATACACACGGACAGCACACACACACACACACACACACACACACACACACACACACACACACACACACACACACACACACTGTGGCATTCACAAAGATATACACCTATGTCACACACATACAGACACTTGACATGTGTGAGCTTCAACCACCTGCCTATGCCTTTCTTTCTACACTTCACTCTGTACTGATGTCAACAACAGTGTTCAGGAGAGTTTAAAACATGTGGGATGTATTCCCAACCATACGTGACATATATGGACACACAGACACACCCACACATTCCAGCACTGTGAATCAAATACCTACCTATCTCATGATAGGTATTACAGAAATACAGCACTATCACATTTGCTACAAAGCATACCGACACTTTCCTTTTCCAACTGTGCTGATATATGCACAATATATGCACAGGAGAGGTATTACTGTTACAGGTGTCAAGAGGTTTGCCTTCAGTGTCACCCTTACTGCATTCTACATTGTCTGTCTTCCACTTCAATTAACAAAACCAGACCTTATTAGTTACACAGGTTATTGTAAGAATGGTTGTAACACACCAGTGAGCTGTCCTCAGTAATCATTCACCTGCAAAGTAGCCCCACCACTTAGTAGTCTTGTCCAAACATCTGTCCATACCTCATATACAGCTTACTGTACTTTGAGCATATCACCATATACAGTTGGAAATGCTGAGGCTGTATTGCAACAGCATGATGTACTAAGACAACAGTCACCTTCAAACATCAGACACTGCACATGCATGGAATCTAAACAAACATCAATACATGTACACATATACGGTCTACATCAGTAAGTGGACTAGCAGGTCAAGACGATACATTCCTCACCTTCCCCATGCCATGTGTGAAACATAGCTGAGCATTACACCATAATGGATGTTGTATTCATGTACTGGTAGGACACAACCACCTTCACTGAGTAGCCAAGTGTACATATAGGAAAACAGCACATATCAGCAAGACACACACAGCATTATTCCATGTCATGCTCCTACAAACTGTTAGTTGACAGTGCCATGGTTATGCCAGGGCACTGTAATGGTCAGCAGTGAGCACATCATATTTGCCACACACACCTCATGTTTACTGGAAGAGTGCCAGCAATGTGCTCTGTTAGAGCTAGGCAGTACACTCATTCAAGCATGTGTGAGGTCTGTGGCTTGTAAACATCTCATCCCAGTATGTACTGGCTATTGTGGTACTAAGGCTAATGTCCAGACAGCACACAGCATGCATGGCTTGCAATTGTTGATATGGGGTATATGTAGGAGCTGTGGGTACACATGGCTGTACATGTCATGAACATATCAACTGTGACTACTCAGAAACATACAGAGCAGAGCTGGATTTCCTTGAGTCTGTCAATACATGCCTTGCATAGGTCCTATGATCATGTTATTTGGATATGTTTGTAGGCATTGCAGTGGCTGGACATGTCTAATGACATACATGCCTCATGGGCTGTTGTATGATATGATAGGTGTCATGGGTGACCAGTAGAGAGGGAATATTACCTCTGTTTACATGGATATCAAACCTTATGTACTGTTAGCATGCTATCTGCCATGTGCATGCGTGCAATGACTGTAGCCACCTGCATGTAGAAAGGATAACAAAAGCTATGGTAATGTCATTTATGTTGTATGAGTGTGGGATGTACATATCCAGGGCAGGTACAGTTAGGTCATATCCAACCATGAGGGTGTTGTTTACTGGTGTACAGCAACAGCTGACTGTATTAATGCTGACAACATCCGAGGGACCCTGGTAGGTGTACAACTGAGCTGGTAACAAACAGTGGTATTATTGCATTGCATTATACATTATGCAGCTGTGTCTGTACATGGGTACTTTGCACAGCTGATGTAGGCCTAAGTACAGTCTACCAATCCAAGGTTATCTGTTGGTCTACCATACTATGTCATACCATATATGGATGTGTGTTGGTAGTCTGGGGACAAGATGGTGGATGTATATGGGGATACAACCTAGAATGCAGTGTTTGCCACTGTCACCTATACCTGACTCGTCTGAAATGAGTTATATCGGAGTAGTGGTCTTTACATGTGAGTAGCCTTTATGAATATGTGGACACCACCACCTGGAATGGTCCATATCAGTGTTATGGCCACATGTCTGGATCTGAGTTATATGGTGGTAGTGCAATTGTGCACTACAGAGCCTTCAGGCAGGTGTTCCTCACTGCACAGATGTCAGTATTCCCCATTGTAGGTTCTACATTGAGCAAATGGATTACAAAAGCCACCAGATAGCACTGGTTAGCATAAGCATCCAATGCAATTGTCTTGTAGGTGTCATGGTGTTACATCTGCGTGTAGGACATTTGCCTTGGAATGCGACTATATGGGTAAATACGACTTAGGTATTATCCACACTCACTTGAAACATGGCTACATGTGCTCTGTGTCAAAAGCTTGTCATTCAGTCATGACAGCCCAGAATGACAGACACTGGACAACCTCATAATAACAGCAGGACATTGGCTCATTGTTTTGGTCTAGCAGTTGCCAGTCATACCATGTCATCACTGCCAGTGGCAGTAATGTGCTTGGTAGCAAATGACACATGTAAGGTGACAGACAGCAGCAGACATTGTGTATATAACCAATGTGAGATATACTTAGTGTAGCAGTCCTGCTAATAATGACGACTACTAACACAGCCGGGAGAGGTCATCTTGACACCTGCACCTCAGTACCATTACACAATGTGGCTCACACATTATGCTTGCACATGCCACTGTTCCAAGTATAATGCCACTGTCCACAACCTGCTATCAATGTATGCTTTTAGAGCAGCAAGGTCTGTGACACATGATGCAGATAACATCTGCCTGTGTGTCTCAGTTAACCTATTGTCTGTCATGTCCACACATGCATGATTGTGTATACTTAACATATATATGTCAGTACTTCATGTACATGTATGCATGTGTATCACACAGCACAGACACAGATATATAATTTACTGGCCACATATAGGTATCTGGTAGTAAACCAGTATGATGTGCATATATACTGACAGGTAAGATGTATATAGCTGTAAACCTGTGTGTTTACAATAGGAGTCCATTACAACATGTTCTGTAAATGTAAGTGTATGAGCATGCACACTGTGGCCCTCTGTGGTTAGAATCAGAGTGCATCTCAAACAGCCCTGTGCTACTAAGTATATGAGCGTACCCACTGCCACCTTGTGTAATTTGAGTCAGTGCATTCAAACAAGCACTTTATTACTGTGTATGAGCATGCCCAGTATAACCTTGTGTAGTTGAAGTCATAGTGCATCCTAAACGGCTCTGTGCTACTAAGTGTATGAGCATGCCCACTGTCACCTTTTGTAATTGCAGTCAGTGCATCCAAATATGTTCTGTGATTCTATGTGTATGAGCATGACCACTGAAACCCTGTATAGTGATAGTAGTTGCCCATTCCACTGATGGCCATACTCCAGTTCAGGTTCCTGTTGTGCTACAACTATACCTTTCAGGCCTACCTACGTACTACCTGCAGATGATATGTCTTGTTTGTGCATACTGGTTGTAATAGACACCTACTTTAAACACACAGGTTTACAGCTATGCACATCATGACTGTCAGTATCCCTGTTGTTCTCAGTCTTAGAAGGGCATTCTGACTGGCTTGGGATGTGTAATCTCTGTGGTATGTCTTGTAACTGCATAGTACTGTAACAGTGATCTGTAGATAGGCAGGAGTTCTGATCCCACCACTGGCAACTGTGTGCATGTATTTTTGTGTGTGTGTGTGTCAGCAAATGGCTGAGTTTTTTATTTGTGTCTGCATCCTGTCATGACAGTGAGTTTTGCTGCATTCCAAAGAGATACCACTTTTTGCACTGGCCTTTATCCTTGTCAACTGCTAAACTCTCTTCCCCCCCTCTCCACTGCAAGTAATCAGTCCTTTGATGTCACCCAGCTCAGAAGTGGAATCAGAGTAAGTGTAATTGTATGTGTTCTGTGGCACATACCCCAATTGCATACCACTGTATTAGTTACCTTTAAATAGGCAAGGCGTGTATGCACAATACTGGCAAGTGTGTGTGTGTTTGTGTGTGTGACTACCCTTTAGCCAGGCATACACATGTATAATGTCTTTTAACATGCTGCACACCATGGTAGCCATCTGTGGTGACTGGTGTCTACAAAGTATTACATAGTTAGGAATAGTAAAGAATACACAGTCAAGAACGACTACAGTTGGGCATTTTATTTTCCTGTGCCACTGTCGAGCAGTGACACAGAAGTGGTCACCAGGGTGTAAGTCCATACCCATCATTTCCCCACCCAAACTCCAGAATCCCTGGGGAAGATTAAGTTAGCTATCATTCCCCACCCCAAAGTCCACATACGCAACAACCATCCCTTCTCTGGTGAACTGATTAAGATTTAAATGTTATAAAGCAAGAGATGCCTCTGTTTTGTGTACATGTCAGTTCCTTTGGAACCCTTCTGTGTCACAAAGGGTGTTCAGACATGTGTGTGTGTGTACATATATATATATATATATATATATATATATATATATATATATATATATATATGTATCTATATGGCTATAGCTGTGTCTGTGTATATGCATATATATATATATATATATATATATATATATATATGTGTGTGTGTGTGTGTGTGTGTGTGTGTGTGTGTATACACATCCTATAGGTGTGTGTGTATATATATATATATATATATATATATATATATATATATATATATGTAGTTATGACAGTTGTACAGATGTAGACTTGTCTTTGTTGTTTCACAGAGTACAGTACATTCAAGTGTACTGTACATATGTACACACAGTTGTTTTCAGTACTGTGGAATACCTGTAGTAAGATGTGCATTATAAAATCCACGAAACATGTATATAACCTAGATGGCTTAGTGGTAAGTCCAGTGACCTCAGTGTGCCTGGTCCAGGGTTTAAGAACCGCAAGCCTTGTTGATACTGTCAATTAGGACTGAATAAGGCAGTTGTAAGTGGGTGTAAATGTGTTTTTGTGACAGTAAGCCATGGGTACACACAGGTAACAGACATAAACAACTCACAGTACACTTGAAATGCCTTTCTCTGGCAATCCTGCTGATGTCACCCACCTACGAATACACTTCTGGGACTGCTGTAATCCCATAATCTGCATGGCATGTGCTGTAACTGCGTAATGCTGTAGTGTGATAAACTAGTTTTGTAGGTGTTTTAATCCCAGACAGGCCAACTGTGTGTGTCTGTCTGCCTGAGGAAGAAACAATGCTTTTTAGAGTATGCACATTCTTTATAATTCAAATATTCACCTTTGGCAATCCTGCTGATGTCACCTACCTAGAAATACACCTCTGGGACTGCTGTAACCCATTAATCTCTGTAGCATGTGCTGTAACTGTGTAATGCTGGAGTGTGGTAAACTAGTTTGCTAGGAGTTCTATTCCAAGACATGGCAGGTATGTGTGTGTTTGACAGTCAGAGCCTGTGTGGAGGTGGTTGTGAGTGTCTAACCACTGGACATGTTGTGGAGTGTTTTTTGTAGTTTCCCTATATGATGTCCATATTATATGTCACAATGTCCACCTCGCGAGGAGTACTGATGTCAATCAGCCAAGGGACTGTGTTGGCAAGACATACCCCTACATCCGGCAAAAGGCCTGATGAACAAAGTATGCAATCCTACTATTATGCGGAATACGTTCTGAACCCAAGTGTCATACACAAGCACACTTGCCTAGAATATCCCACTATGTTGCTAGTACACTGCACATTGATGACAGATAATCGGCATGGTGTGATTGCAGTGGTCTGCAAAGGGCATGGCACCCTGTCCAGCAGTACAATAGGCACATAATTGTGGACAATGTGCCTTCACTATATTCCTCACTGGATGCCTGCAACATATGTGGTGCCATCAAATGTGATCCACAAAGGCCATACAATGCCTTATACACATGCCTTGTATGGACAGATGCCACTGACTCCAGGGAACACCTGTATCATGCTATCAATGCAGGTGCAGTGTCAACCTGCTGTCTATTAGCAGGTCCTGCCACACCAGGCCAGTATTGGCATATCTGATGATAACAGTCTGTGTACACAACATGTGCCAGCCAAACCAGGTACACTTGTACATGCCACTGTACATTATTGTGGGACGTGCACATCCCAGGCAATGTCCATGTCAAGGACTATCAAACACAGACATGGTATGCATTGCAAAGCAATGGCCATACACAATTGTAATCAGGTTGACAGGACAGTTCATACAATACCCATCTGTGTGGGACATTACAGACACTACACCCTTTAACCACACTGCACACCATTGTCGGGTGGCGTGATGTCAGGATTACCCCTCATCTTGCCTTGTAAAGCCATCTTGCACAGCCAACCACAACACACCCATGAAACAATGCACACATGCATGTCAGTACTGGCACCTTGTGTCTGCGTGTGGGGTATGATGCTCCCAACCACAGTCACACCCAGTATAACTCCCATTGGCATACCAACTGATGTCAGACACGTTCACATGCCCTAGCCCATAGAACCTCAGAATATCCCCTGTGGTGCATGTAGTACATGTGCATTACTGCAGTGTGGCAAACTACGTAGTTAGGAAGTGTATTTGTGAGCGTGGCAAAGTGTGGCAATGTGTCTGAGTCCCTTAGAGAGTGTGGTTGTGTTGACAATGACATCCGTTCATGTGGACAGCCATGTGTGCTACACCTAATGTCGGTCTACTACATCTCTGTTGCAGATGTCGCTCACCAGCACACATATATGTTCTTACAGCACACCGGCATGTCAGTTATGTGGCACATGGAGTAACTGCATGCACTTGAAATAGTAATGGCTAATCACTCAGAAGTCTGAACCCCTGTACTGGTAGGTGTGTGACAGACGATGCTTAGGTTTTAGTCTCCAAGCCCTTCTCTGTTGTACTTTGCCTCTGTCTGCCCTCCCACACACTCTCTCGTGGATGTGGAGTTGTACACCTGCTCAGCAGCAGCTTGTGTTTTGTAAGTGATGGTCATGATCAGGTGATGGCCTCTGCACCTATTGCAGTCCTCCTCTAGCTGATTGCATGTGGAACAGCTGTGGTGACGTTCCCATAGCCAAACGCATGGAAACACAGTTCAATATCTAGGAACACCATGTTGGTGTTTGCCCATGACAGTCGCTGTGAGTGGAACCTGGATCTGTTGTTTGGTAAATAGTATCACAGATGATATCTGGATATTTCTCAAACAACATACACAGTGGAAAATAGCCTAAAGACAGGAGTGTGATGTGCGAGACATGACTACAGCATGTAAGTGTAGCTATGCTTCATTGAGACTACTGCCAGTTTAACAAGTTGTGTGTGGTAATGGCTATTCTGCATGTTTTAAAACTGACAAGACGGTGCTCTGTTTGTGAGGGAACCCCCATCTGTAGGGCCATCTGTGGAGTGGTCAGTGTGTGGAATCATTTGTTTCTTGTGTTACTCACTGAACACACATCTGTGAACTGCAGGAGCATAGTGTGAGGATTGCAGTCAGTACATGGTGATAGTAATGAGTGTTACTGCCATTGCATCCCTGATTAGACATATGTCACATGAAACAGTGGTATGACACTGTCTGAGGTTCTCACACTGACATGCCAATAATGGGCCACTGTTCATAGCTGCAGTCACAAGTCTTCTACACTTTGTACAGATGTCATGCAGTATATATGCATGTGTTGTGCTCCCTCTGCAAATGTATGCCATCTGTTGTGTTGGGTTGATGGTCATATCTATGCATGCTGTTATAAGTAATCCTGAATGCTGTTGACTGTTACTAAGCCATTTCTGTGTTAAAACTGCAACACCATAGGCTGTATGGGATTGGAGGTCCTGGCAGAACCTCCTGTGCCACTTCAGTTGGCCATGGCACCAGGCACCAGCACATCTGAAGCACAGCCTTGGACCTCCACCTCTGTTGGTTCTGCACCACCTTCTGGTGGAACTGCCACTGAGGATGGGGCTTGTTCCTCCTGGGAGCAGGTCCAGACAAGAACTTGTCTGCTCTCGTACAGTCCCGGACATGGTGCGTAGGGGGCTCAATAAGGGGTTTTGAGGCCAGATACACCAGCTTGAGGACAGAGTGTCACATTTAGAGGGTGAGCCTGCCCCTCCAAGACATCCCCCAGTGCAGCCACCTTTGCGGCTGTGTTGGTGCAGTGGTGGCTGCCCATGGGTGGGGACCTCCGTCCCACTGTTTCCATCTGGGGGCTCATGGACTTGTGACTGCCGAACACCACTCCCTGTCCAAGGTGTATCCCCCCACATGTGTCATATACCACCCTGTATGCTGTCTTGTCTGTCATTCTACCCAACCTATCCTCCACGAGCATACCTACTCTCCTTCCCCCACATCCCACTCTCACCCTATGAAAACAAAAGGCCAATCTGTTCATAGAACATAGCTGTCCATTTCACACACGTGTCCACTGGACACATGTAACATTTTTAATTTGCATCACAACATAGTCCAGTTGTCCTCACCCCTGTCTCTCAGGCACACGATCCTGGTGTGCACATGACTTCTAAATGTTCCAGGTACACGTGATGCAAACGACCCCATTGTACACACGACATTTACCTTTTTCATGATGATGTCGCACACAGCACCTTGGAAGAGTACTGTTCTCAAATATTGATTGGACAGGAACTCTTGTGTTAGTGTAAATAAAATGCACAGAGTGATGCATTTGGCCAATGTACAAATGGTTGCCTGTATTAATGACACATGTCTGTCTGAGGGAGTCTTGATATTATATAGGACAATACCACTACATAATACAGACGTTGCTGGTGTTTCCGTTTTCATTCCTTTTTAATGCTTTGTTGTCACATGGGATGTTCTTGATATATCTATATATATGTATGTGTCTGTATCTGGACATAAACACACACACATACATCTACATGATGGAATACATTTCCTATACTGTTGAATGACTGCGCTGGATGGTATGTTTGTGATAACATCTGATGTGTGTATATCTGCCATGGCTTAGTGGTAAATCACATTGGCTGTGGTGTGCAGGGTCCTGGTTTTGAGCCCACCATTTAGTCCTTGAACATACCTACCTTTGCTTGTGTAATGGTCGGATGGACAAACATCCTATCAATTTTTGGGTAGTCCCACCAGGGACTACCCTCTGATTGTGAAGTTGACTTAGCAGATCAACAATGTTACTCCCACTGGTAATATCCTGCCTGTGGTGTGAGTAGCAGCACTTTGTTCACTCCTGCCCAGCTTGATATGACATACGCATATATTATATATCTGTACATACTTATATACATTTCCTATGCTGGGCACTGCTTACACCCATGCAAGCGCACTCAGACTTGCTTACTGGTACTTATATATGTTTACTGCTGCTTATTTGTGCTTACACCTGCTTACCAGTGCCTTATTCATTATGACAGTACCACTTTGACTGAATGACATTTAGTTAAACATATCATGCAATACTCTTATTTTGGTTTTACAGCAAAATGACATTCATTCCACATGGAAAATGATATGTGCTATTGTTGGGCTCGAACCGTGAATGCCTGTTTGTTAGGTGGATGCTCTAAACACTACTCTATTGATGTTTACATTGATTCTGCATGTTTTTCTCTGCTTGAATGATTTTGATGTGTAAGCTACGCTCGGTGGAGGGCAGCAACATGCAAACACACTGTGCTTTGCTTACACTTTCGATATTGCAGCAATACAAATGTATAATAGGGACACGGGGAATCTAACTGTGAAAGTTCTAGGGACGGGGCTCAACAATCCACTATGTGCTTGTGTGTTCACTACTTCGATTTTATTTCACTGTTCGTGGACACTCTTGTATGCTTAGCATACATTTCGGTATCTACGGACACTGAATTACTGACTTACTATTAGAGGCAGGCTCTAATAGTAAGCATAGTAGGTTGTGCAACAGTTGGGGCATGTTTACACCTCCGTAGAGCACTTGTACATGCCCCCTGCACTCGCACACATTTCCTGTGCATGTCGAGGGTGTGGTGGGGTGCCCTCATACATATTCATATGGCGCTGCTGCACCATCTGTAATGAGGATGCTTGGTGCAAGACTAAAACCATCCTTGCACCGGGCTTCTTGAATCCCGGGGACTGAGTCCTCAAATGAAAACAGTTTGCTTGATTATGCCAGAAAATCACTTGTTATTCAATGGAGTGTGTTAGATAGTAAGTGTTTAGACAGTATTAACAGACAACAATTTTAGACCCTATGAAAAATAAATGTTATAAGAGAATTTGAGATGGAATTATGTTCTCAAACAGAAGTTTTATTAACATTTTATTGTTCACATTATAATAAAAGCAGGAAGAGTTTCAATAGCTGATATAAGAAACACATTAACTCCAAAGTATTATAACAACATATACATGCACAGTTACTATGAAAAGGGGGGGTTCATGTGATGATATTAAACTGCATGTTATTGTAAATATAGAATCAATTATTATTGGGCATTTGAATTGTAACCTAGGAGACAGAAACAAAACATAATGAAGAATATAATAGCATTTAGAGTAATAGCTGAGTTTTGCTTGATTGCTGATAAGAAAATAAATATTCTTTGACTTTTAATACTTTAAGTGAGATTCAAGGAGGAAGATCATTAGAATTACTTTTAATGAAATCTGAGCAAAAATAAAGAAACATATGGATCTCATAAAATACGTAAATTCATTATGAAACTAAATGGTCATAATATAAATAAAAAACTTCTATCAGGAAATGTTATCTTTTGTGGAAAGATCATAAAACAACCATACCAATTGATAACACTTGGAGAGAATGGTGAAACTGTGCATAAGAAAAAAATGTAAAAATATATATTTAAAATAAAAAAGTCTTTATATAAAATACAGAAGAATACTACAATATACTGACAAAATAAGTGTTTTTAATGGAACAAGGTATGACACCTGATTACAAAAAGAGAGAGACAGTTATGAGAAAAAATAAATGTAAAGTTTAACGATTATTAAAGAAATGGTAGTAAGTGTCCAAGAATAAATTGAAGTGTCATCTTTCTTAAGAAAAACAAATGCTGAAAGAGCAACCATCTTACTAGGGGAGTAAGTGAAAAGGTGAGAAGACAGGAGAGCATAACAAAGGCAAACATCCTGCTAGAGGTCCATAAGTGGATACTAGGCTAGCTGACCTTGCAAGACATTTTAAGGTTAGCCAATTTACATTTTTGAACTTGAAATAACATATTCCATTTGTTTTATACAATGACCTTACCCATTCCATACCAAAGGAAGTAGTAAATTATATTACTCAGCTCTACAAAAAGAAGTAGAAAATACAATATGTATTGGGAAAAGAAGAAAATTGTTAAAGAAGCAAGTCAAGTGTTAATGAAATAAACTGGCAAAAATTGGATGCAATATTAGGAAAACGTAAGAAAAGTTTAGCACCAGGGAGAGAAGGTTACGATTATCAGTTTTATAAAGTAATGGAAAGAGAGCAAAAAATATACTTTATACAGGTTTTAATTGAACAGAAAGATAATGTCTTTGAGTTTTTTTGGTATATTTGAATCTGTGATTATGCTTATTGGGGAAAAAAGAACGGGCAGATTTAAAAAAAGAAATGGAGACCCATCACATTAAAGTATAGATTATAAAATTATTGCAATAATTATGCAGGCACAGAAATCAAAGGTCTCATCAAATATATGGGCTGAAAATCATTTGTTAAAAATAAGAACAGTAAATGAATGTTGATTTTAATAAAGGAAATAAATATTATTCATTTATAATTCATATTCTGTATAATAGAGAAGATGTAAGGATGGCAGGATGTGAAGTTACAACATTTTTCAGTAATGCATTAATGAACAGTCATGGACCATATTAAGGGCATATGGAGCAAGTGGATTTATAATATTTAAAAAATGGAAAGAATACTTTGGGATTGGTATTTTACAGCTGGTAAAGTAAAAGAATAAAAATGAAGGAAGGCATTAGGTAAGGCTGACCTGTGAATGCATTGAAGAAAATGTTTGTAAGAAGATGAAGGAAGGTTAATTATATATTTATGTGTGCATGTGTGTGTATACTAAGAATACCTTTAATTACATTGTATGCAAATGTCATAGTAATAATTGTAAAAATATAGTTTGTAGAAGAAGTGAACAAAATTTAGTTTACAAGTTAAACAAGTGGGTTTCATTGATAATAAAGAGAAAAGGAAACATTTTGGTGAGTTTACTAGGAAAGCGGGTATTTATTTCACCTTTGAGGGCAAATGTTGGTTTCCTATATCTGATGGAGAAGACTGTTGCAAACAAATATTCTAAATGGACTGGGGACAAAATCAAAATCTGTTTAAAAACTGGTTTTATACAGTTCAGAAAGAAGGTGAAATTTAATTAACATTGTGGTGCATTTAGCATCAGTACACATACATTAAGTATTAAATATAATTAAGTGTAAAAATGGAAATGGGGTAGTAGAAATTTTAATTACGCAATATATTGAAATGTTGGAAACTATGAGCAGAATTAATAGAGCAAAGCATCATTAAGGGTAGGAAACAGTGCAATCTGAAAACAGAACTTATATGAAAGATATTAACCACAATAAGAGAGGTGATGGTGAAATGTTATTACACAAAACATTGGGCTGGACTAACTGCAGAATTTAAATGTGCATAAGGAAAAGAGTGAGGAAATTTCAAAAGTTGTATAAAAATTTGGATTTTATCAGCAGTTTTTTTAAGCTAAGCAACCAGTTAAAGGAACAATGTTGTATAAAGCTATGAATGAAAGAGTATGCATTAAATGTCACTTGAAAAAAACAACTCAACATGTATTATAGCTATCAAAGATTTATGAGTTATGGAATAATTCATGGAATTAAAAGATAAAAGACTTAATGTGAATAATTGGCAGCACACCATTGCACTTCCACTGAAGGAATATACACAGACAGTATTACTAAACATCATATGAATTAAATATTAAAAAAGCACAGATGTGACAAGTAAAATTGGTTATGTGATCTTTAGCAAAAATACATTAATTGCAATATATGCACAAAAACAGAAACTTCTCACAGGAAAATAAGGTAATTGTGTAAGCAAATGTGAAATAAATAAGCTTTAATTATAATTAAAATTTTGCCATCCTCATTTTAAAATACTACCAAGTGCTACATTATCATTAAAACCTCAGACATAAGTGGTTAGCTTGATCTGCTGCAAGCATTCTCTATAAAAAAGTATTTCCCACCAGCCTCTACTTTGTAATCTTTCCTCCTTTTCCAAGGGGAGAATTATACTTTTAGAATCCCTACAAAATAAAACGTTTGTTTTCATATGGCATTTTTATCACTATTTGAAATACTATACTGGCACTCTCTTATCCTCTTACCTAAGTCTTCCCAGTGTAGAATTCCTTGCAAAGCAAAATCTTGTCAACATACACCACTCTGTAAATTTTATAGTTAACGTTTCCCTGACAAGATATCTTTCTGAGGTGTCCTGCAATTATAACATATGTTCCTCCATATATCCAATGGCAGAGTCAGTCACATTTATTCATAATCATAAGTGAATGTTTAAAAACGTCATCCTCTTTATATTATCCTTTTTCTTCTCTCTTTTTTAATTCCTTTCCTAGAGATTATAATAAAGTGTCTGTGGTAAAAGACATTTTCCAGATTTTAGCTAATGTCTGCTTAATCCTACTAGAATTGTAGTCATATGTTAAAAGCATAACATAAGTACAACATGATATTTTATAATCAGGGGAAACCTGTCAAATCTGCTTACACAAACTTCTTACTTAAAAAAAATAATAGGAGGCTAGAAGGATAATATTTCTCTTTAGGCATGCCCATCAACCTGTCTATTTCCCTTAAACTTTCCTTATCTTCAGAAATAATGCCAGAGAAATTAAAAAGTTGACCTTTGATAAGGTTTCTCATTTGTCTAAAATGTAGATGGGAATTAGAGAATGTGTGGTTGTGGTAAATCACAGTGTCAGATGCCCTTACTGCATTTTTCTTAAAAAGGCTCAAATCTAGATAATCAGCCTTAACACTTGTACATGAATATGATACAGTTAAGAAGTCAGTACTTTCATTAACTTGTTAAAAAAATATCTTAATCACTTATACTACCATTCCACAGAATAAATATATAATCCAAATACCTTAAACATATCTTCACATATTTAATTTCCTGAAACATAAAAATGTAATTAAGTTCACAATAAGTTAAAATCAAGATCACAAATACTGGAACATGAGCAGCTGTCACAGCCATCCCAGTGACTCGTTTAAACAGTTTCCTTTCATACATAACAAATTGTTGTTGCAGGATAATTTTTCATTAAACAATTGGATACCAAGAACATATGGGTTGCAGTGAACAGATTTTAATGCCTGTAGTGATCATAATAAAATCATCTTTTACTGAATGTCTCCAATCTTCTTTAAAAAGTTCAAGATGGCTTTTAAAGTTGGACCAAAGGAAGTATGCATATTTTCATACTCTTCTCAATAAAAATATCCTGTGATTCCATCTTAACCACCAGCTGACATAATATGTTATCATAGGTTTAAAAAGTATTTATGTACTTTCAGAATCTGAAATATCCTGGGAATAATTGTGTTGTTCTGCAATGTTACATTACACATCTTAGTGGGCAGCTGCAACATCATTGCACAATGACACGTTTTAATACACATTATCATCATAATTCCTTTTTTACCTTTTCTCCTTATGTACACACACCAAACCCATGTGTTTCTTTAAATCTCTAAAAAAAAACTTGGCATAATAGTCCTTATTAATGTTAAATAAAAAAAATCCCAATAATTCTCTCACATCAAACCTCTGAATTTCAGAGTACTGTCTATCTTACCTCTCTTCTGCCTCATTGATTTTCCAAGAATTCAAAATGGTTTTGGTCAAAACATTTACTACATGCCTGACAAAAATCTGAATTAGCATCAATGGCATTGAGAAATTTCTGAAATCTAGAGCAAGTATATATTGCCTTCCTTATTATACATTTTTTAAAGTGTTGAATATCTAATTGTTGAGATTTCAGCTTAATACGTTTTTATCCAATGGTTTAATAGACTCCAGTTAGCAAGAGTAGACACAAATGAGTTTTCACATCTGAATATTCATCAGGGGAACTAAGCCTTGAATTTAAGGAGTCTGTAGAATTGTCTCTGTGAGAATTCCTTTTCTACATCTGGGACACTGCAGAGCTGCACTCTGAAATGTATTTATAGATGTTATGGGCACATTCTTGGCAGGTGTTGGTTTCCCATGAATTGCCAATCCATTAAAAGATTTTTCTCTTGCTAGTGCATGTTTAGCCAAATGAGAACTCTGTAATTCATACTGTTGGGGCAAGCTTTCCCAGAGGTGATAAGATGATGGGGATATTGAGTTGAATAAGAATGCATATGGACACTAGCAGGGTTGTAATGAAAATAACTAAGAGGATTTTGGTAAGGAATGCTTTCTTTTAATTTGAAGCAGTTGGTAGTCTAGAACTAAAGGTAGTTTAATAAAAATTGAAATGAGGCAGAAGTTATCAAAATATTGAGATTGTATTTGTGACAAAATAATTAGGATGACATAACTTGGCATTATACAGTATGTGTATTTTTGTTTTCTGTGGTGTCTTACCAATAATTCAATGGGATTTAATTCTATTTGCGCTTATTTTTTTATAGCTAGACTATATCATATCCTGTCCATATCAGTTATAGAATGATTGTTAACATGCTGCTGAATTTACTTTCATATGGGTATCTGGACATTGATACATGTACTTACCTAATGATAAATAACTGCAAAATTGTAGGAATCTACAGGGGTCCTAAAATCCATAAGAGTGTATATGATCCATCTTTTTGTCAAATGATATTGATAATGATGGGTCAAAAACTCAACTCTTTCTAAAAATATTTGGATCAGTTGTTAAATATGTTTTTTAAGAATATTCCATACAAGGCTGTGAATGTTCAAACTGGATAAAATACTATAGCACTTATAACTGGCAGAAAAAAGCCACCTACAAAAAAATATCCAGTTATACCAAAAATATCCAACCAAAATTTGTTTATTAAACAAAGTTAAGGGCTTTCATCCATACACTTATTCAGACTTTATCAATATTTATTTATAAGTGATACAGTAGTTTATCCACTTTGAACATTTCAAGACACAGTGTGAGCCTTGTGTAGATTTTTGATTTTAGTTTGGATGCATGATGATACACTTGCCTTTGGTTATTGTTCTTTACTTGAGAATATTCATAATTATATTCAAGATCCTCACTTATTTTTAAGTGTTTTGAGACAGTGTGAGCTTATAGGTCATGAGGAAGTTATGGCCAGCACTGGCATTATACACTTACACATATGCACCCCCTAGGATGCAGGCTTGGAATATGTAGGCCGTTTATTGATTTTGTTTAACAAATTTGAAAGAGTTATTACTTAATAACGTTTTTGTATTTAATAATGAAATGTACTGCAATGGAGAGAACAGCAGCTCCCATTTTCACTTGTATGGTTTTAGCAGTAGAACTGTTAGAATGAACTTAATAATAGTACTTCTTTTTTAAGATTTGATTGCTGTAGTTCAAGGTTGTCAAAAAAATTATTTAGTCACTAATTGCTTCAACAGTATTGGATAATAGTTTTGATAGTATTATATATTGCAGTGATACATTTATTAATAATTACTTGCACTTTCACACCAAACATCCATTATGTATAACATTAAATATGATCAGAGGACAACTTATTAGGATCTCCCAAACACATTAATTGATGGAAGCTTGTTTAAGAGCATCTTGACTACATTTTTCATAAAGCGAGGATATAATATTGAATCTTTACATAAGGCTGCTGTGGAAATAAAGTCTAATAGTTATGCAATGTTTGTTCTCATTTCACAGATCAATTTATCTAGTAAGTCTCCTAATTAAAAGAACATTAGTAATTTCAAGAATATATTTGCAGTACCTTTATCTGCTGATTGCAAAGCTATCAATTGAGCTATTTGTTAAAAATAAAAATAAATAAATAAATGAATGCAATGTCCACCTTTTTTAAAATAGTTGGGAACAATCCAACATTTGAATATGCCAAACAAAAGAATTGTAATCAGACTATGAATAGACCAACAATATGGAAATTGTTGCAAAAGCGCTGACTGATCAACCTCATAGTATGTATAATTGTGATTACTGTAAATCTTGTCGATATACATCAGGCTAAAACATTTTGAACTAGACAATATTATAAATGTAACAGTATAGGTAAGGTTTATATAGCTAAATGTCAAGCCAGTGATATATTGTAGGTGGTTAAAACAAAAAAAAAATGATCAGTTACAATAAAAGAACATATGTTTGCCTTTAAAATGAAAGTTATTAATAATGACCTGTGCAAACATAGTCAGGTATGTACAATATTTAAAAAAATAGTTTTTGTTATGAATCAAAAGGATTGAATTTTTTCAGGTGATAATTTTAATAATGCCACTGAGATTAAGAAACTTAGAAAGCAGTTATATTTGGCCACTGACCACTTCTAGGTACTGATAAGTTAGTCACCATTAAATGTTACATGTGAATGCTGGCAAGTGAATTTTAATGTTTGTGTCTTGATATTTCTTATTATTCATCATTCATTATTTATTCAGCATAATAATAATAAGGCATTGCATATTTTAATGTATTGTATGGGAGCGACTTTTAGTATTTGCCCATTTGTATTTGTGAATTCATAGTGGTATGTTTAAAGAAAGTGTTTTAAGGTTTCTTGTATTTAATTAATTTTAGTTCTGATGAAGTTCATGATTAAAAAAATGAAAGTGTTTAACTTTGAATGAACTGTTTCTGATACAAATTGAACATTTTTTGAGTTTGAATCAGGAAATTATCAGTATACATATAGCAACTGCCTAAGCATAAAAAGTACCAAAATTTGTGAGTTATAGTAGTGAGATGTGCATCTATTTTCATGGTGATTTATACATTTTAAGATATTTGTCTTAAAAGTGATGAAGTTGTTTATTTATATGATGTAATTTTTTTTCATAATTTAGCTACTTTTGCTGAGTATAAGGAGTCCCCATGTGACTTGCTTTCCAGCTTTGATGCTGCACTGGTGCACATATGGCATTGCCCAAGTCTAGCTATGGGAGTGTGGTAATTCATTAGCATAGTATTGTGAGAATGGGATGCTACAAAGATGCCGGGGACAGATGGTATTGGTGGATAGTTGAGTTAAACTGAAAGGTAGAGTGTTGAGCATCTGATTAAATGTATTAGAACTTCACAGCACAAAAAAATGAAGGTTGAATTAAGGGCAAGTGCATGTCAGGACTTGCTCTTTTCTGTGATGTTATTCTTACTTGCCATAGAAGTGGCTGTACAGAAATTCAGAATTTCTTGACTGGGTTTGAGCTAATACAATATGTGCAGCTTTAATATATTCAAAGATAATGGCATGCTGCCATATCTGATGTGGACAGGGATACAGAATGGGTGAGATTTTATAATATAATAGGTAATTTCATTAGGTATTCAAATTTGTGTCTTCATGCATATAAAACTTGGTGCTAACACTAGGTGGAGAAAGAGAGGGAGGTTTATATCGTACTTTACTTATAGTAGAAGATACTGTGAAATAGCTGGGTGTTAAGGTATTTCATATACTAAAAGAAGTGCACTCATATTGGGGGAAACAGTTAGGATTAAGGGTTTGCTGAATAGATTTCCACTAAAAATAGTCATATTGACAAATAGGGGACAAAGAAAAGCTTATGGTATTAAAGGATTGAGTCTTTGACTGACAAGATAATAGCAGTATGTGAAAGTTAGTGGGAAAAGGGTGTTTGGAAGCTTTAATCCTCTTCTGGAGGTGATTGACATATTTCAGTGCAAGAGGACTGTTGACTAGAATATGAATGGCTGAGAAGGGAATTTCTAAAGGAGAAATTAAATTTCCTCAAATAGGGAGATGTTCAACAGAGTAAGTCATAGTGGTGCAGCGGTAGCATTGTCGCCTCACTGCAAGAGGTTCTCCCATTCGATTCTTGCCTGGAGCGCCTTCGGTGTGGAGTCTGCATGTCCTCCCCACGGTCGAGTGGCATTCAAAAGACATGTGGGAATGAGCGTGCCTTCGCTGAAGGTTAGGCATCAGGCTGGCACCTCAGCACTGTAAAAATCAACAGCCAATCATTAGTGGACCGGAGTTCTGCTGTGGCGACCCCTAACTGGGAAAGGCTGAAAGAAAAATAAGGGAGATGTTCAACAGAGGGCTGGGTACAGAAAGAAAAAGAACAACAAAGGTCTTTCAGTTGAAGGTGTGCAAAGATAAGATCATACCATCATGGTGGATGGAAGATGCTGGTAGAGGAATTTTGGAAATGGTCACAATCCCATGACTGCCAGGCCAGTACAAGAATTAAACTGAAGACTACTCCATAGATGACATAGGAGTACAGTAAAGCTTAAAGCTGACATCTTTTGGAACATGAACAAATTGCCATGAGCTTAGTGTGGATAAGATTAATATGTGGCTGGAAAGTAGTGAGTTGAGAGAAACACCTACATGGGAATATGAAAGTGCACATGGAAAAGTGATGGAGATTTGGTATGTATATTTAGTGCAGAAAAAGACCAATGGGATTCTTAGCAGAAGATACAATGGAGTTAATGTTGTTTTCTAGGTGGGTCAAGATACACACTAGAAAGAATAAGAAGCAAGTAGGAATTTGGAAGAATATAAAGGAAGGGATGAAGAGCTGTTTAAGGAAAGAAATAAGAACATCATTGAAGGAAGTGTGAAGTGTAGGTCATGTTGATAAAAGGGTTAAAAAACTAGATTTTTATCCAGACAACACGTAACCAGGATAGAAAGAATTGACAATATATGAGCATAGGACCCAAACTTCCTCCAAGAGGGATTTCATATAGAGAGATAGAACAGTGTAAGGGAAGTCAAGTAAGAATTCTGAAGATGGAGTATAGTATACAGAATGCAAAACTGCACTGGATGAAAGGATGGATGGAGCTTTGATCCCCAGTGCAGCACAGCAGATGCTATCCCCTCAGTGAGTGAAGAACTACTCACAAATTTGAAGTTAAGATTTACTAAGATGTGGTTAGGAGAAAAGTCTGGATTATAGCATAAACATACATCTTCATAGGATAGAAATGTGAACATAAAACAGGAACTGTTAGGGATTTCAAGATGGATAGGGATGAAGCCATATCAAGGCTATTTACACATAGAAATGGGCAGGAAAGGTATTAAAGGTATTAGTAATAAAGATGTTTCTATTTTTGAAGAAGAATTGGTGGAGAAAATGTAGCATCCACAAGAAACTATAATGAATTGTAACACACTAGGGATTTTAATCACTTCAGGACTAGAGTGGTTATCCATTTAATTTAATATAAAATACAGTGGAGAAAAAGCAATCGAGAGGGTAGCATTAGATTTAGGATACCTTAAAAATGCTAAGGCCTTTATTGGCCAATAGGGGATGTAGTGATGCCTAAGAATGGGAACTATAGGCACAGAGATATCAGAAACAGTCTGTGTGTGTGTGTGTGTGTGTGTGTGTGTGTGTGTGTGTGTGTGTGTGTGTGTGTGTGTGTGTGTGTGTGTGTGTGTGTGTGCGTATGTGTGTGTGTGCATGCACAAAGAAAAAATGAAAGAAATCGTGCATATTGATAGAGTTTATAGTCACCATATATAATTAATTTAACCAAAATGTTGATATTGGAATAACAGATACATAATGATATCTGGTGCTTCCAGTGGGATTTTATGTGTGCATACATGTATTTAACTTATTCTGCTATTATTTGTATGCTAATAAAGATCACATAAAAATAATTAATTTTTCCTTACTATAATGAGAGGTCTAATGAGGTGGAAACTTTTTGTTTAAATAAAACAGCATGCTCTGGACTAAATTGATTGAATTTCAATGAAGCACTTGGGTGTATCCACAGCATTTGCAGTGAAACTTTTTGGACAAAACTAGTTTCTGAAAAAAATTCAACCTTATTTTATATATTGTTTCCAAAAGAAATTCATGTGAAATACAACAGTGTATGCTAGGAGAAGCAAAATGGTGTTTAATTTAGGGTATTTTTCTTTGTTGGTGGTACCGTCTCAACTACTAGATTAATTACTGGGAGAGTCTCTGAGGCTTTTTGATGGGATCTCTTCTCATTAGAATCCTTTCTCTGACATGTGGACATGGTCAAGGCTTGTGGCTGCAGCTGAAGCACTTTCTTTGAAACTGAAATGAACTTTGATCAACTGTATTAGTTACAATAAGGAAATATGTTTTTCTTTTTCTTTTTTTTTTTTACTCTCCACATAATTATCAGAAATATTTCATTAAGCTCTAAAAAGGTCTTAGTCTTCCTGTTTTCCACAATTATTAGACTGATCCATTCCTACCAACTGTCCCAGATTTTCAAGAATGTTCCTGATTTCAAATCAGCTTTTAGCTCTGTCCATTTTAATTCCGCCTAAAGCTAGTAGCTGTATGAGAAAAGGTGATGACTTACCCATAATAAAGAATGACCACAATTACAGTTGCAGAAGTCTTTTTCTTTAGAAAATATTTAGTAATTCACATTTTCTTGCTCATTCATTATCTCAGGTTAATAGTCATAGTATTTTAAAAGTGTCTCAGATTGTCCCTGATTATTTCTGAATTCATCCCTGATAGGTTCATAGGCAAATACTGTGCTAATTGCCCTTGATGGCCATTTTAATCATGGACAATTTTACTTTTTGTGCTCAAAATAACCAATCCCATTTGTTTTAGATTGGCCTAACCCATCCCATGGTTGATAATTATATATTACCCCTAATCAGAATAACTAGCAGTATACAATAGATAATTTGAGGGAACCCATGCTTGGGATAAATCATTTAGGAGCTGTAGCTGTTCATTAGTAATACAGGGGGGCAGTCCTGGGTTAAAGAGTTTCTGTTTCCCATCCATAGATCTAAGTTACACTTGAAAATGTACAAGAATGAATTTTGTTTTATGTGGCTGGGGAGTCTGCAAAATATACCTGTTCCTCCAAACCATTCTGTTGATGTTGCAGAAGATGTTTTGATCCATAGGTTGAAGATTTCTGATGCCATTTCACTTGCTGATGTTCAGTAAATCCATTAGTACTAGGTCAGAGAATGCCTTGCTTTAGACACAGGTCACCTCTTAGCAGTCTGTAGAATACTAATATAGTGACAGGGTTTGCATCGGTCCATGTAGGATATGTTGTTTAGGCCTTGCTTCCTTTTAATAAGATATCTGTGGGACTCGATCCGCCTTCACTTTGAACAGGCACAGGATTTCTTTGAGAACTGATCCTTTATTTATGCCTAAAACAATAGCCAAGTTTCTTTAAGCTAAACTACTTATCTCCATGATTTCTTTGCTGAACCTAAAAGTGAGGGACAAAGAATATTCTATACCTTAGATTACCACAGACAACTCAGGTACTATCTTGACATAAACTAAATCTTTCAGATCTTTGGACCAAATGTTCATTTCTTATGAAGGTAAGGAAAAGGAACAACCTGTGTCCAAACAGACTATTTCCAAATGGTTGTCTAAAGCTTTTACCTATTGTTATACTCACCATGACAACTATATTACATGCAGGGTCAAGGTCCACTCTACCCTGGCCTTGGCTTCATCTATGGCTTTTTGGAAAAGGTTGAAATCTAGAAGTGTTCTACAAGCTGCTACTTGGTCCTCTACTCATATTTTTGCAAAGCACTATAAGCATGATTTCTTCTCTTGGTCTAGATCAAGTTTTGCTAGGACTCCTCTCCAGGGACTACTGGTTCCTTAGCCTTCCTCTTCTCATATATATATATATATATATATATATATATATATAGTTAACAATGGTAATCTACCCTTATAGCTAAGGCTATGGCAGCAGTGATCACTATAAAGAACATAGTGTAGTTGTGTAAATTGAACTTACCATAGCCCCCTCCTTAAATCCCCCTTGATTTGTATGTGTTTTTATTCCAGGTTGTGGACACTTATTTGTTGTTATGCCTAGCATTGCCCTTTCAGGACTCAACCTCACTGTTTCTCCTGGCAAGAAATCTCTGAAGAGCTTTGTGCCCAAACTTGGTGTTTAGTCAGCTCATCTAGAGTTACTTAACAGTTTGGGTGTGTTGAAGGTGGCCTGAAGCTTTGGAAGCTGGCTGGCTGTTATATCCATGACCTAAAGATCTGATTCTGTTGACATTTCCTGTGATTCATTGAGAGGTATTGGTGATCATTTTTACATAGCATTTCATTTCTATGCATTTTAACAATGACAAATCTGAGTCAGAAATAAAAGCACCACATTTCCTTGTTAGGGGAATCAAAAGAGTAATTCTTCTTAGATATTTTGACGGATTAAAAAGTCTTTCACTTTCTTCAGATTAGTAAAGACTTTTGCATGCCTTCAGGTTTTGAAGTACACTATTTTATTAGATTTTTCCACCACAGATACACTGGCAGTGTTAGTAATACTTGCATTAATGCTTTCAGAGGACATATACACACAAGGGGGTGCTGAAAAGTCTAAGCCTGACCATATTTCTAAATGCTGAGCATTATTTTTTCCATTGTAGCTGAAAAGGGGATTATTTCTTCTTGTAAAGTGCCAATTTGCAGAATTGTAACACTGTGTTTTGACATTGTTTCACATCATGGATTGAACCATGTCAATGGAAAGTGTGGAATTTTCAAAAGTGGAACTCTGAGCCATCATGAAGTTCCTATTCCTGCAGAAGAAAACTCCAAAGGAAATTCATGAATGTGTGATGCAAACATTGAGAGACAAGTGCCCTTCTTATTCAACTGTGAAGAAGTGGTGTACAAACTTTCAGCATGAAGATTTCAAGCCTGAAAATGCAAGAAGATCTGGGAGGCCACAAATGGTGTCACCTCCTGAAATTGTTGACCATATCCATTACCTGATTTTGGCAGATAAGAGGATATCAGCTAAAACAATTGCTGAGATACTACAGCTGTTAGTTTTATAATCCATGAGCATCTGGGTATGCAGTAGCTGTCAGCTTTAAAAGTCATAAACCAGTTTTGGTTGGGAGGAATCAGCTTCAGAAATTAGTTTAAAGTGGAAACAAAGTATGTAAGCCAAAGTGCATCAGCTCACTATAAATTAGTAGAACTAGCTCTTGTTTAGGATGAGGAAATGATTTATGAAACACTTGGGAAAACCTGCAAGGTGTTAAAATACCCTCTTGACAAGATGATATTTTACATCAAAGGTTTGCAAATCTAGACTGTCAAGATTTGTATGAAAGAAGTAGTGAATAAAGAGCACACATATCATAAGACAGAAGGCATTATTAATCCAGAGAATCCTTGCTGAGTTTTGGTCAGAGCTGAGAAAGGGAGTTTGGTGCACTGGTCTACAAACCTATTTGGCATCCCTTTATATAACCAATAGTGACAGTGTAAAATCAGGCTATAAATTGTCAGACTTTAAACAGTGAGAGCTTACAAGTTGCCGTTATGTAATTGCATAAAGACACCTTGTGCATTGCCCATTGCAGTTGCTTTAATTTTTGGAGAAAAGAAATGCAAAGCAGTAAGAATTTTGAGCTAGAAAATATTTATTCTATGAGTATCATACTGACGTCAGAGTTTTCACAGATCATGGTAGTGATACAGGACACTTTTTTGAAACCTAGAATTTCAAATAAATTGTTAGAATTTCAGATAATGCTACAAAACATACTACAGTAAGTGAAGGCTTGGATTGAAGAACACTCTGCAAACATTCCTGTTAATATAGATTTCATCATCCTAGTAACGGATACTGTTTAGATGTAATTTGTGTTAAGTTTAGTAATGTAAGGCTGGCAAAACCCAGTAACAATGAGTGCTACTTAGAATCTGACTTTTTTTTTAAAACACATGCTGTTTGAGGAAAAAGGTTGCTTTTTATGGGGTGTCATAGCCATAGTTCCCTATGAATTGAGGAAAGTTGTAAAGAAAGAAGAGGTAAAATGGTTACCATTGCTTTCTTGAGATGTTTGTTCTCCATTTGATTTTTCAGTAGAGCTCTCTTATGTGTGGAGTCTGCAAATACTCCCTGTGTCCACATGTATTTTTGCCAGACATTATCATTTTCTACTATATCCTAAAGGCACACAGGAATTGATGATCCTCCTAGTTGCCCATAAGAGTGCATGCTGTGTGTGTGTGTGCCTCCTAGTTGCCCATAAGAGTGCATGCTGTGTGTGTGTGTGTGTGTGTGTGTGTGTGTGTGTGTGTGTGTGTGTGTGTGTGTGCACCTGTCTGCCTGCTGTGGGATGATGCCCTGTCCAAGACTGAATTCTGTACCTTGCATCCTCAGAGTGTCAGGCTAGCACCCAGTTCCACTGCATTACTGAACTGAATTAAGCAGTGACTCAGAGAATCTTCTTCTTCTTTCGGCTGCTCCCATTAGGGGTTGCCACAGCAGATCAACTGTTTCCATTTCCTCCTGTCCTCTGCATCTTGCTCTGTCACACCAACCACCTGCATATCCTCTCTCACCATATCCATAAACCTTATCTTAGGCCTTCCTCTTTTCCTGTTACATGGCAGCTACATCCTTGGCATCTTTTTCCCAATATACTCTGCATCCCTCCTCAGCACATGTCCAAACCAACGTAATCTTGCCTCCGTGGCTTTGTCTCCAAACCTTCCAACCTGGGCTGACCCTCTAATATACTTATTCCTAATCCTGTCCATCCTCGTCACATTCAGTGCAAATCTTAACATCTTCAACTCCGCCAAGTCAAGCTCTGACTCCTGCCTTTTTGTCAATGCCACTGACTCCATCCTGTATAACATAGCTGGTCTCATTACCCTCTTGTAGACCTTCCCTTTCAGTCTTACTGGTACTCGTCTGTCACAAATTACTCCTGACACTCTTCTCCACCCACTCCATCCTGCCTGTACTTTCTTCTTCACCTCTCTTCCACACTCACCATTACTCTGAACTGTTGATCCCAAGTACTTAAACTCATTCACCTTCACCACCTCTACTCCCTGCATCCTCACCATTCCTCTAGCCTTCCTCTCATTCACACACATATATTCTGTCTTAGTCCTGCTGACCTTCATTCCTCTTCTCTCTAGAGCACATCTCCACCTCTCCAGGGTCTCCTCCACCTGTGCCCTACTCTCACTACAGATCACAATGTCATCTGCAAACATCATAGTCCACGGGGACTCCTGTCTGATCTCGTCTGTCAATCTGTCCATCACCATTGCAAATAAGAAAGGGCTCAGAGCTGATCATTGATGTAATCCCACCTCCACCTTAAACGCATCCATCACTCCCACCGCAGACCTCACCGCTGTCACACTACCCTCGTACATATCTTGTACCACTCTTACATACTTCTCTGACACTCCTGACTTCCTCATACAATACAACAACTCCTCTCTAGGCACCCTGTCATATACTTTCTCTAAATCCACAAAGACACAATGCAACTCCTTCTGACCTTCTCTGGTACTTCTCCATCAACACTCTCAGAGCAAACATCGCATCTGTAGTGCTCTTTCCTGGCATGAAACCATACTGCTGATCACTAATCATCACCTCCCTTCTTAACCTAGCTTCCACTACTCTTTCCCATAACTTCATGCTGTGACTGATCAGTTTAATCCTTCTGTAGTTACTACAGCTCTGCACACTACCCTTATTCTTAAAAATCGGTACCAAAACACATTTTCTCCATTCCTCAGGCATCCTCTCACTTTCCAAGATTTCATTAAACAATCTAGTTAAAAACTCCACTGCCATTTCACCTAAACACCTCCATGTTCCACAGTTATGTCATCTGGACCAACAGCCTTTCCGTTCTTCATCCTCTTCATAGCTATCCTTACTTCCTCCTTGCTAACCCACTGCACTTCATGATTCACTATCTGCACATCATCCAACCTTCTCTCCCTCTCATTCTCTTCATTCATCAACCCCTCAAAGTACTCTTTCCATCTGCTCAACACACTCTCCTCGCTTGTGAGTATGTTTCCCTCATGATCCTTTATCACCCTTACCTGCTGCACATCTTTACTAGCTCAGTCCCTCTGTCTAGCCAATTGGTACAGGTCCTTTTCTCCCTCCTTAGTGTCCAACCTTTTATACAACTCTTCATACGCCTTACCCTTAACCTTCGCCACCTCTCTCTTTGCCATGCACCTCATTTCCTTATACTCTTGTCTACTTTCTTCATCTCTCTGACAATCCCACTTCTTCTTCGCCAACCTCTTTCTCTGTATACTCTCCTGTACTTATTCATTCCACCACCAGGTCTCCTTGTCCTCCTTCCTCTTTCCAGATGTCACACCAAGCACCCTTCTAGCCATCTCTCTTACTAGCTCTGCTGTAGTTACCCAGCTATTCGGTAACTCTTCACTGCCACCCAGTGGCTGTCTTAACTCTTCCCTGAACATCACCTCACAATTACCCTTTTTCGATTTCCACAATTTGATCCTTGGTGCTGCCCTCACACTCATCCTCTTCTATTTGATCACCAATGTCATCCTACAAACCACCATCCTATGCTGCCTAACTACACTTTCCCCTGCCACCACTTTACAGTCTCCAATCTCCTTAAGATTGGCCCTTCTACATAAGATATAATCCACCTGTGTGCATCTTCCTCCACTCTTGTATGTCACCCTATGCACCTCCCTCTTGTTAAAATACATATTCATCACAGCCATGTCCGTCCTTTTCACAAAATCCACTACCATCTGACCTTCTGCATTCCTTTGCTTAACACCATACCTACCCATCACTTCCTCGTCCCCTCTGTTCCCTTCACCAACATGCCCATTGAAATCTGCTCCAGTCACCAGTCTCTTACCCTTGGGTACAGTCATCACCACTTCCTCCAACTCACTCCAAAATTTTTCTTTCTCATCCATCGCGCACCCAACTTGTGGAGCATATGCACTAACAACATTCATCATTACACCATCAATTTCCAGCTTCATAATAAACATCACTCTATCCGACACTCTTTTCACCTGCAAAACACTCTTAAGCATACTCATCCTTCAGGATAATGCCTACGCCATTTCTCCTCCCATCCACACCATGATAAAACAATTTGAAACCACCTCCGATACACCTAGCCTTGCTACCCTTCCATCTGGTCTCTTGTACACACAATATACCAACCGTCCTTCGGTTCATCATATCAGCTAGCTCCATCCCTATACCAGTCATACTGCCAACATTCAAAGTTCCGACCCTCACTATCACAGTCCTAGCCCTTACCTGCCTTTGTGCATGCCTTCCACCTCTTCTCCTCCTTCAGCCAACAGTAGCCCAATTTCCGCCAGCACCCTGTTGGCCAACAGTACTGGTAGCGGTCGTTGTTAACCCGGGCCTCGATCGATCCGGTATGAGTTTCTGTACAGTTTTCTGCATGTGTGATGTGGCACAATTTTATGCCGGGTGCCCTTCCTGACGCAACCCTCCCCATTTACCTGGGCTTGGGACAGGCACAAAGAAATGCACTGGCTTGTGCATCCCCAGTGGCTGGGTGAATCAGAGAATAAATAAATAAATTAATGAATTTTTGGAACAACTGCATATAGGTCACTTTGGCATACTTAAAATAAAATCACCATGGAGAAGAGTAGTTTGATGGTCTAATCTTGAAGAAGAATTGATGCCATGGACTGGGCTTCTTTGCCATGCCAAACAGAACAGAGGATAGCAAGGCGAGCAATGTAGCACCCTTGGGAGTATTCTGGTGCATGCCAGATTTTTCCAGAACATGTATGCACAATTTGTTCAAGACTGCAGCAGATGTATATTTTAAGTAGTTTGAAGTATTTTGCATATCATGTCTTTAACTACCATTAGCCATCTGAAAAGATGGTTTGTTGGCTACTGTCTACCTAAAGGACAGTGTAGCCAGAGAATGCTTGATGTGTACAAGCCTGTATCATAACTTTAACATTGGTGTGTTGACACGCTAGCACTATTTTGAAAAATCTGGGGTAAGCTTGGCTAGGCCTAAAATTTCTAAGGTGGCAAGAGCCTAGTAACCATCTATGACACCATAAATCTGTAACCTTCCAGCTGCTGGGACTCAAGCAAGTGAAGTATAACCCAACTGGACCTTTCAGCCTTAGATATAAATGTGAAAAAATGTATACAATAAGTTTTCACTGTATAATTGTGAACAGTAAAGCCCGGGATGCTAAAAAATAAATGCAGTAGTTATAGAACAAGTATTGCCTACCCAGTCAGACTTTACCAGTAATCA